>NW_006921635.1:2087077-2089615 GCF_000298275.1 Orycteropus afer afer
TAGAGGCATTTCTTCACTCAGACAGCTGCTGGCTGCTGAGGCTGCCAAGCCCAAGATTGACAAGTAAAAAGGTACAGTCCCAATGTTAGCAAACCACATGGCAGGCCAATAATTCAAGTCCATTGTAAGTCCCCAGGTCAGCACAGCATGGCAGGCTGCTGAGCAACGACACGGCTACATGCAGGGTCCAACTGTGCCATAAGCTAGAGACTATTCCCCAAGGCTTCTCCTCATATACAGGAAGCAGACCACATCCCAAAGGCAGCTACTCGGCTGTTTGTGGTAGATTGCACCATGGAGCTGACTGCCAGTCTCATCATGGGGAGTAACTACCACCAACTGCCTAGCCACTCAACCAGGCCTAACCAAGCTGACACATAAACATAACCACCACATGGTGGTACTCAGATCTGGGCGATTTTGCCCCGTAGGACATTTGGCAAGTGTCTAGAGACATTTTTCTTCCTGTGAGTGGAGGCCAAGGATGCCGCTAAACATGTTACACAGGAGAGCCCCTCGGCACAGAGGTACCTGGCCCTAAATGGCCAGTAGTGTTGAAGGTGAGAGGATTGTGGTCTATCGCAGCTGTATGACTTAAGTGATATCTGTCCAACCCCTCGCTCACAGGCAGGTTACGTCCAATGAGATCTTTCAGTCTCACAGACAGTGCTGCAGGGAACACACACCCTTCACATGCATGCCCAGGAGCAGACTGTTACGAGGATAACTCTGTCCCCAAAAAAGATAGGCTGAACTCCTAACCCCTGGTACTGTGAACCTGACCTTGTTTGGAAGTAGGGTCTGTGCAGGTATTGTTAGCTAGCACGAGGTCTTCTGGAGTAGCGTGGGCTCTTATCTCTTTGTGACTGGTGTCCTTATAAGAGAGGCACCAGAAGGCAAACACAGAGGGGCGACGGCCACATGAAGAGGCTGGGACGGGAGGGACGCAGCCCTAAGGCAAGGCCACCAGCGACGTCCTGGCACCACCAGAAGCAGAGAGGCAAAGAGCACGGCCCCGCCGACACCCTGACTGCAGACTTCCGGCCCCCAGAACTAAAATCGTTGTTGGCAGCCCCCCAGGTGGTTGTACTTTGTTACGGCAGCCACAGAACACGCATACAGAGAAAGAAGAAGGTAAATCCCTAACGTCAGTGTGTTCAGCTTGAACGTGGGTTCCAGGCAGGAAAGAAAACGTACTCCGGACCCTGGTATCGCTGGTGACGTTTATTCGACCATGAGACTTCACTCTGTGCAGAAACCACACAGGTCATTTAGGCTTTGTCTTCATCTTCCGTTTTACTGTTGACCCTCCACTTACCTCTGTCCCTCTTCTCCCTGCCCTTGAGCCTGTCATCCCTAAAATCCCTCTCTGCCCCCCAGTCATTCTCAGGCCAGGCCCTACCTGGCTCTCTGTCCTGCCACCGCTTCTCCCGGCCCCTGCCATGCTCCCGGCCCCTGGGCCTCGAGTCCCAGTGTCTTTCACGGGACTGCGACCGCTCCCTCCTATCCCTTCTCCCCTCTCTGTAGACATCGTTCTTGACAACTGGCAGGTTGATAGGCTTTCGAAAAGGCCGATCCCGTCCCCCGAACCTCAGCTGCCCAGATTCCTTCTTCCCCCCGAGCCCTCCTCCGAGCCGCCGAGGAATCCACCCTTTGAGAGTTCTTTCCAGCTCGTAGTCCACAAATATCTCATGCTGGTCGATGACCAGGCCGTCTGCATCTCTGTAAGCGTTCAACAGGGAACGTTCATCCTTGTATTCCACGAAGGCATAGCCCTTCGAAAAGCCGGTGACCAAGTCCCTAACCAGCCGAAGCCGCCGGATGTCACCATATCGGGAAAACACCTCCTTTAACTTCTCCTCTTTGGTCTGCAGGTTGAGTCTCGCCACAAAAAGGGTGAGGAGGGGATCTCCTGTGACTCCTTTGTTGGGGACATAGCGGGCCAGCATGGCCCTCCAGACTGCCCGGTCGTGTGGTTCTTCATCAGTGCCATCGATGCTGCCGGCTTTAAGTGGGTCATACTCCTTGGCGATGGGCATCCATTTGTTCATGTTCTGAGAAGGATAACAGCAAGCATTTAGGTAGCATCTGCTCTGTGCTAGACACTCACTCATCCTTCCAGCAACCCAGTGAAGCAGATACACTATAATTCACCCCTTCCTGCAGGTAGGGAAGGAAGCAGATCCCCACAGAGGCCAAAGTCTCCCATCTAGTAAATGGGGGAGACATGCTGTCAATGCCAGGAAGTGAGACGGGGCACCTGGGACCCACTCCTCTACCCTCCTTTCAGGATAAAGCAGAGGCCGATGTGCTTGTGTCTGATCCCTGTGTGTAACGTCCCGCTGAGCCACAACAGGGTACTTACCGACACTGCTGCCAACGTTCGATCGTGGCGCGTGGGTCAAAATCGAGGCTGGCCTTCCAGGGACTTTAAAATGGTCAAAGGAAAACCCACCTAGGAACTGCTGTGAAAAGTGGCATTTCAAAAAACGCTTTACCACCAGAAATTCCAAACATGTCAACTATTAAAAAAAAAAA
>NW_006921635.1:2091165-2104579 GCF_000298275.1 Orycteropus afer afer
AAAAAAAAAAAAAAAATTCTGACAAAGTTGATCAACCAAAGTTGATTTTGGTTTCCGAAAAGGTTCATGAACCAGCAGCACAGTCATAGTGAGAGACGTGTGCTTGGACAGAGAGAAGCTGGGAGTTTTCCTAAAGGCAGAGGGAGGGAGAGGGAAACAAAGTGTCTCCCGTATATTCTGACACATCTGTTCATGTCAGAGCAGGACGTCCACACCTTTAAAGGTCTCTCTTCAAAAGTCTGTTTAACATCCGATCAAGCACGCAAATGTGCAAGCAGAAATATGGATCCCAATGAGGTCAAAAGGAGACAGGGATTACAAATGACAGGGGCCAAGGTGGAGTCCTCCAAGCCTCTTTAACTCTCAAAAAGCCTTCAAACTCCAACAGATCTAGAGTAACACACAAATGCCACAACATAGAGAACAGAGCAAGAACCCTCCTGAACTTGCACTGTGCCAACTATGACCAACGTGTAGCCAATCTTGTGTCATCCCCACCCCACTCACATCCCTGCCTCTGGATTATTATGAAGTACATTCTACACATGACATCATTCATCTGTACATATTCCAGGATACTTCACTAGAACATAAGGACTTTATTTTCTAACAAAGCTACAGGGAAAACGGTGATGTGAATGCAGCATTTTGCAAGTAAACAGATAGCAAAGCTACACTACAGTGACCTGTTGCAGATTCCTTGTTTAAAAGGAATATGGGATTTCTTCCCAATTCCTTAGCTGATCCTCAGTTCATGCCTTGGAGCACAGAACTGATTACAAGGTAATTTTAGCCCAGTAAACCCTTGTCATTCCTGATTCCATATCTTTCCCTGTACAATTTCCCCTGCTGGGAATATTCTCTTCCCTTCCGCCTCCCACATCTGACTGGTCCAGCTTCAAACTCCTCCCACACGAAACAAATTCACCTTTCCCACACCTCATTTCTGAAGGAAGGATCACGCGTTGCCCAGTCAGGCTTCTGGGTGGTACAAATGGTTGATACTCCAACCGAAAGGTTGGTGGTTTGAGTCCAACCAGAGGCGACTTGGAAGAAAGGCCTGAATCTGCTGTAAAGATTACAGCCCAGAAAACTCCACGGAGCTCAGTACTGCTTTGTAACACAACAGGCTTCCATGAGTCGGAATCAACTCAATAATAATTTTTTGTTTTGTTTCTTCCTCAATCCAGAAAACACTATTCAGTCTAATGTCTGCCTGCTTTGCCTCCCAGCTGCTTAGAACGCTTCCTGCTAAATGCTGTGTAACTGAACCAACTCCAGTCAAACTTCACAGAACTTTTGTGTCCAAGTCAGGCTAAAAGGATGACTTTGTTCTGAACTGAGAGGCAGGACCTCAACACTATGCTGTCTGCCACTGACTGTGTGGTATAAAAATAGACCAATGTAAATTTATCATCATTAACAAGAAACTTTGGAGAAGCCGCCTCTCTAGTTTCTTTATCAGTAAAAGGAGGATAAACAGCTGGAGCCTGAAAGGAAGTGAGACAATTCTGGCCCTGGTCTAGGCTCTGCCCCTAACTCACCCCGCGGCTCCGCTCTCTTACGGCTGGAGTTTCTCCAAGTGAAGAGAAGCAGCCACACTATGTTGTTTTCATCTATACCTGCTTAAACAAAAAAAAAAACTCACTGACATTGAGTCGGATCTGACTTGTAGTGACCCCCTTCTTCGGTTTCTGAGGTGGTATCACTACGGAAGTAGATCACCCAATTTTCCTTCCGAGGAGTGGCTGGTGGGTTTGAACCGCCAGCCTTCTGGTTAGCAGTCAGATGCCTTGGGCACTACACCACCAGAGTTCCAATACCTGCTTTAGTATTCTCATAAACTATTCTATTCTAAAATTCTTGGATTCTGATTAACTCACCACCACCATCACAGAGTTGCAGGAAAAACTAAGGATTGTAACAATTACAGTTAATTTGTACTGAACACTTAAGAGGCACCAGGCATTGTGCTAACCGCTTAAACTCATCTCACCCTCAAAACAATACCATTTCGTTTGTTGTTGCCATTTCAGGTGAGGAAGATGAGACACAAGAAGGTTGTCTTTTGCCCCAAATCACAAAGTTAAAATGAGCCCAACTAGGGAGTAAAACTCCACAGGCTGTTTCCATTGCAGAGCTCGAGCTCCTAACCACTTCTTTAGCTTACCTGACACAAAGCTCTGGAGACGGAACGTGAAAAACCCACCAGGATTCTGGGTATGTGAGCCTGAAAACCCCATCTACACCCAGGTAGGGATCCAACAGAAAGTGGTCACAAAGATCTACCATAAAAAACACATTCTTCTACATCATCAGAGCTCCCGTGCCAAACTTTAAGGATTCCGCAAACTAGGCAGTGTACCAAATGTCAGTGATCAACACGGTGGCACTGAAGAAGAGGAAGGCATAGAGAGGTCCATGGGAGGTTCAAAAAAAAAAAGGCAAACCCTTTTGCACATACAGTACTGCATTGTCAGTGAAGGCAACATGGGTACACGGGTGGACAGATGGGTGGACAGGCTGAATTACTAGGTATGTCTATGAAGAGGGGAGTGTACTGAAGACCATGTATAGTGTTGGCAGGCAATGGTCCTGTAAGTGTATTGGTGTGATCTGAATTCCCAGGTGTATAGTAGAGCTGACAAGGGACAAGGTTGTAGTCACTTCTTGGTCACAGCCAGCTACCCAGAGGGACCGAGTAGTTGAACCTGTGGGCTCGGGACCATAGTCACAGGGGACATCAAGCTCAACTGGCATAACATACTACACAAAACATTGTTCCACCTCCTACTTTGGCAAGTAGTGACTGGGATCTTAAAAGCTTACAAGCAGCCATCAAGATGCAACGATGGGTCTCTCCTCATCCAGAGCAAAGAAGAATGAAGAAAACCAAAGATTCATGGAAACAATTAGTCCTAGCAACAGGTACACCATGCGATCTGCAGCCTATATGACTATGAGACCAGAAGAACTAGATGGTGCCCGGCTACCACTGTCATCCACTTGGAAGGGGATCTATGTAGGAGATCCTAGATAGAGAGGGAGAACAATGTGGAACAAAACTCAAAATCATTGGGGAAAAAAAAAGCAGGGGGCAGGCCTGCTGGTCTGATAGAATCTGGTGGAACCACTGAGACTATGGCCCCTAGCTGCCCTTTAGGTCTGGAATTGAACCCACACCTGTGGCTTCCAACCAAACAAAAGACAGGCATATGAGCTGAACATTTACCTGAGGTAGATACACTCCTTGGAGAGAACAATCGTGGGAGGAAGAAGGGCTGCTTATGCACAGGGAGACAGCGCAGGGGGCAGAAGTGCATGGAGGGATGGACACAGGGAAGAGGTAATTATCCACAGAAAGTGGGAGGGGAGCTGTTACATTGTGGTAAATTGTAGTCAATGTCATGAGACAATGTGTATGTGAACTGCTGTATGGAAAGTGAATTTGCTCTGTAAATTTTCACCCAAATCACAATTAAAACAAACAAAAAAAAGCTTTAGCCAAAAATAAAAAGAGTTCCTCAAATTAAAATCAGAAGCAAATTACAAGGAATAAACGTGGATGTTCTTAGCTCCCCCAGTGTTTTTCTAGCAACACTAAATGCCACAAAGTACCAGGCTTCACCACTTCCCAGGCCTGTCTACAGACTCCCTCCACTGCAGCATTACTTCAAGATTTCCTACAACAATCTCTTTGGATTTTTAGTCTCATCATTCTTTCTTATCTTTTTAACCTCTTGGAAACTATTATTATTTTATTGTTAAGGAATCTACTTCTCAGACTGTCACAAGCCCAGGCTGGGTTAACAGTGTTGAGCCCTGGAAGTAACGCACCCTGCATTTTCTGGGTGTAATGCTGAGCTGCTGAGACACCACGACATGGAGTTGTTTCAGAGATGCAGTTTATTAGCAGTCCCAGGTGAGGTTCTCGTGCCCTTGCACCAGGGCCAGAGAAGTCGCGCCCCCAGTTAGGGAGGATAGGTTGTAATAGACACAGAGAGGACCTAATTGGGGACACTAAGGAAATGGCGGGGTCCAATTAGCTATCGGCACGGGTCTACACCTTATTAGCATAAGGAGGTTTCACAGGGGGAATTTTATTATATGGGACTTTCCAGCCTGGGTGGGTTCTGCCACCTCGGCTGTCTTCGGGCCTGACATCTGGTGGTACTAAAATTAACATGCCCAGCTGCTAACTGAAATGTGGGTGGTTTGAGTTCACCCCAGCCTAACATTCCAACCCTTTTTAATGGATAAAGGGCGACGTGATCCTCTTAACTTCTTCCTGCTGAACAGGGTCGGAGAGGGAGAGGGGGTTTCATAGGTTGGAGTCTGAAAAGTCGGGGTTGTCAGTTGGCAACTTGGTGTAAGGATGTAAGAGAAGCTGATTCACCGTGACCTGAGATATTTCTTCGAGTCAGCTTCGGAGAAACTTGAAGAGGCAAGGGGCAGAGAGAAGGAGGAGACTTTTTAGTACAAGTGGTCCGATAAAGGGTAATAACCAGGCTGTTAGTGGTGATTGGAGCCATTCAAATGATGAAGTTCCTGTACGGCGTGTGTTGCGTAGTTCTTCGCTTAGTCGAGTTAATGTATTAACGTTTTGTTCTATTAGACCAGATTCGTTGATATAATAGCAGCATTCTTCTCTCAGGAAGAGACAAGTTCCACCCTTTTCTGCCATTAGCAGGTCTAAGGCTCTTCGGTTCTGCAAAGTAACTTGGTCTAAAGAGGTTAGTTGTCACTGGAGGGAGGCTAGGGAGTCTGCAGTGGTTTCAAGTGCTATGTCAAGGCGGGTTTGGAAATCTTGAGCTGATATTATACTATGGCCCAAGGCTCCACCTGCTATTCCTGTTGCTGTAAAAGCGGAGGCTAAACTAAGACCTACCATGATGGGTAGAGAGGCAGCTCTTTTGGTCCTTGTTGCATATGATAGCCAGAAAAATTCGGATTCTCCATATAGGGTAAGTTGGGGTACTATGATTACTGGGAAACAGGGGCCCGGGGTGGTGGAGTTTAGACAGTTGGTGAGTGTGCCATTACACCAGAAGTGGGTACCCGGCACGGCTATGACTTGGGATACTATAGAGAGATGAAGTGAGAAGCCAGATTCTGAAAGGGGGAGGGTGGTGTCGCTGGTGAAGTAGCAAATTCGGGAAGGGTGTGTTTGGTGAACGGTTTCAGGTTCCCAAAGAGGAATTTGTAGTGAAAGAGAGTTGCAGGATGAACTAAGAGTGGAAGAGGTGGGTGTAGGGGAGGTAGTGAGACTAATAGATAGAGCTGCGAGTAGAGGTCTCTGGAGTGAGGCACAAAGGAGCACTGTGATATATTACACAGGGCATGCTAGTGGTTAAGAAAGGTCAGAGTGTGCTGGATTATAGGTATCCAGGAAGAAATACGGACTGTTTGGGGTTTGCTTACGATCTGTTCTTGCAGTGTGTGTTCTGCTTGGAAGATGCTGGTAGAGACCTGTACCGGGAGGTTTCAATGTATTCTCTTGAAATATATATGGTCCCTGATGGTAGAGAGCTGTACCCCGTGGCATACAGTTTGCCTTCTACTCCTGATACCCATCTGGAGTCCCAGGGGTCACTGATGCTCAGGCCGAATTTTCCGTCTTTAATATAAAATGTACCGCCCCATCTCCCACTGTTATAAGCATCGTGCTTCTTGCATGACCAATAGTAACATCCTCCATAGGTTGAGGGTTTCTGTTTACAGTAGTCCTCTCCTGGTCTTTGGTCATACAGGAAGCAAGCGTAGGGGCGGTAAGCAGTGGAGACTGACTTCGGGGTGATTGGGATTTCAATTTTTCCTTGACATCCTTCTAGTGGGCAATCCACTTGACCTATGAAATGGGTTACTTGGGTGGATTGAGAGGAATAAGTTTCACAGACTGTAAATCTCCAAACATAAGCTGGTGGAGCTTTAGCACTAGTGAGGGTCAGGAGGAAGAGAGGTCCGATTAAGATGGAGCTTAGTCGGACCCAGCATTTGGCATGTATATGAATCATGGTCTGTCGGGGTTCTTTTAATACGAGAAAGGTGGTGCCACGAAGGGTCACCTA
Source organism: Orycteropus afer afer (assembly GCF_000298275.1). Taxonomy (NCBI): domain Eukaryota; kingdom Metazoa; phylum Chordata; class Mammalia; order Tubulidentata; family Orycteropodidae; genus Orycteropus; species Orycteropus afer. Next base: position 2,097,234 of record NW_006921635.1, read on the forward strand.
GAAGTTTTACCACAGTGAGGGTGGTCAAGATGACTGTATGTGGTCCAGTCCAGCGAGGTTTCAATGGTTCTTGATGTAAAGTTTTTAGAAGCACTGCGTCTCCAAGTTGTAAGTGAGTTGCTGTTGGTGGTTCCAGGGAATCGGTCTCTAATGGTTGTGGTAAATACCTGTCTGCGTGCTCCCGTAATAGTTGCCTAAGGAGAGAAAGGTAAGGGAGATAGGAAGCTAGGGGAGGAGGTTGTGTGGGTAAATTATGGTTGAGGAGAAAAAGGCAGCTGTACATTAGTTCAAAAGGACTGAGAAAGGTTGGTGCCTTAGGAATTGCTCTTATACGTGTTAAGGCAAATGGAAGTAGGTCTATCCAAGTTTTACACAGTTCTAAGGAGAGTTTGGTAAGGTGAGTTTTAATAAGGCCATTGGCTCTTTCGACTTTTCCTGATGATTGAGGTCAGTAGGGGATATGGAGGTGCCAGTGGATTCCTAGGGAGGATGTGAGTGGGGTGGGGATGACACAAGATTGGCTACACGTTGGTCACAGTTGGCACAGTGCAAGTTCAGGAGGGTTCTTGCCCTGTTCTCTACGTTGTGGCATTTGTGTGTTACTCTCTAGATCTGTTGGAGTTTGAAGGCTTTTTGAGAGTTAAAGAGGCTTGGAGGACTCCACCTTGGCCCCTGTCATTTGTAATCCCTGTCTTCTTTTGACCTCATTGGGATCCATACTTCTGCTTGCACATTTGCGTGCTTGTTCGGATGTTAAACAGACTTTTGAAGAGAGACCTTTAAAGGTGTGGACGTCCTGCTCTGACATGAACAGATGTGTCAGAATATACGGGAGACACTTTGTTTCCCTCTCCCTCCCTCTGCCTTCTCTGGGAAAACTCCCAGCTTCTCTCTGTCCAAGCACACGTCTCTCACTATGACTGTGCTGCCGGTTCATCGCCTAGAGCCAAAAAATCAAAATGGTCAAAGGATGGAGGACAACAAAATACAAAACGTATGTCCTCCAGTGGGCATTGAGTGGAGGGTAAGATGTGACTTACTGGTGGTGGATGCAGGGGCCGGAATTCCCTGGTCCAGAAAGAAGAGGGAGAAGGGGAATAAGAATTCCCTCAAGTTCTACTCCTCTTCCTGGGTTTCGGCACCAAATGTAATGCTGAGCTGCCGAGACACCAGGACATGGAGTTGTTTCAGAGATGCAGTGTATTAGCAGTCCCAGGCGAGGTTCTCCTGCCCTTGCACCAGGGCCAGAGAAATCGCGACGCGGATTAGGGAGGATAGGTTGTTATAGACACAGAGAGGACCTAATTGGGGACACTAAGGAAATGGCGGGGTCCAATTAGCTATCCGCACGGGTCTACACCTTATTAGCATAAGGGGGTTTCACAGCCGGAAGTTTATTATCATTTGGGACTTTCCAGCCTGGGCGGGTTCTGCCATCTCAGCTATCTTCCGGCCTGATACGTGGGGGTACTAAAATTAACATGCCCAGCTGCTAACTGAAATGTTGGTGGTTTGAGTTCACCGCGACCTAACACTGGGTACCAACCACTCTTCCCTCGACCTCAGTTGACTCACCCGGAGACCTCAATCGTTGCCCTCCCAGTCCTGGCAAACAAATGCCAAAACAGCTGTGTGGGAGGCTTTTTCTGAAGAGAAGACGACTTTGTCTGCTCAGAAGAGAAACTCTCCACATTGCTTTACGAGGCAGATAGCAGCCCCAAACCACTGACAGGCGGGGGCCTGCGCAGGCCTCACGTCATCATTATCAATTAAAAAGGGATGAGATTCGCGAGAATAAGGGTGGGGATTGAGATGGGAAAGTGGGAAAGAGAAAGAGAAAGTCCACGCTTAAATCTTACATTAGGAGCTTGCCACTTCACTGGATTTTTGTGTAGAAAAGAAAATAGCTATGAAAGTGCTTTATCATTATAAATTACGACACAAATAAAAGCCATTTTTTTTAAGTCACGCTTTTTTACGGGTCTTTGGATAAGACTTTCCGCGCTTTTCACCCAATTAACGACACAGAACTGAAGCCTCCACCCTGCACAGCGCACTCACGCGCAGTGATGCCGTGGGCGCAAAGGCGGAAGTCTCAGTGGAAAGATTTATAATGCCATTGCCCTCGCATGTATCCACCTTGGCCGCGGCCCTGGAGGCCCCTCATCTTCCAGGGGACGCAGGGTGTAAGGGGCCATCTTTCCAGCCCACCTTTTGTCCCCGCTACCCCCGCAACAAAAATCCAAAAAGTCTACCCCTTTGCCAGGTTTCAACATGGCGGCCCATACACGCGCGGCCGCACCGACCAGGCCGAATTCCCTCTTCCTTCTCGTTAGAGTGGGCTTGGCCCTCTCCAAACCGCTTCCACTCACCTCAGCAAAGTTCAGGTTTCCTTTCCCAAGGAGACTGGCGCCTGGCTCCAAGCGACAGAAGATTCCTCCTCCCCGCCTCAGCCGGACCTTTACATTGGGAGAGAGGGACCTTTACATTGGGAGGAGCAGATTCGCCACAGGCACTGTTTTTTGGTTTTTGATGTTGTTGTTTCTTCTGTTTTAAGAAAATTAATTACATGCATCTAGGATCTGGAGAACTTCTAGAAAAATGAGGTTTTATTTTATTTATTTATTTATTTATTTTTTGCGAAGACCAAAACTGCTAAATTGAGCTAGTGCCTTGAAAGATTTTCGAAAGTGCAGTTGTGTGGAAGCAGCTGAATTTCTCTCCTGGAGTGAAGGCATCTTTTCGTTCGTAGACTTCCTTTTCAAAATCTTATCATGTTGTGTTTTTTTCTTCTTTAGAAAATACACGTGCCGAGTCACATGAAATTTTGTACATTTTTTCAGAGTTTCAAATAACCTGTAGGTTTGATAAGTTCGTTCCCCACAAACGAAAACCAGTTTCTCAAAATTAGCTTCGGGACGCTGACTTTAGCATGACAAAAATAAATAAATAAATAGGGAGAGGGAGGCACCCTGCCCTAATTCTATGAACTCAGAATTTCTGGAAATTTGCTTTTTCATCAAGTCCCCGGGTGACTCAAAGCATAATGAAAAATGAGGAGAGATCTTTTTTTTTTTTTTTTTTTCTGGGGAGGGGAAGGCAGAGACTTTGTGGTCAATAAATATGTGTAGAAAGCATGCGTTCCTATAATATTTCATTTTACATAGGTTCACACAATACAAATGGAACTGTGAACGTTTGATGCTATGTCTGGCAATATGAAAGGTCCATTAGCAAATATCACTTCTTCCCATTTGATACATCAAGCAAATTACATTCAATTAGATTAGGACTTGATTGTCTTCAACTTGAAATTGGTTGTTAAAAATCTGCTTGCTGTTCTTTGTGTGTATCTGTGATTTGGGTGCAAGTTTACAGACTGAACTGGTTTTAAAAACATGCTTTCTTCAATTTGATGATGGGTGTCTCATGAAATTCCTCAGCCACCCACTTTTCTGATTAATCCTTACAAGTGGGTGGTTTCTGAAGAGATTGATCCCATTTTGATTCCAATCTTATTCTTAGAAGATAATCTCATTTCTAATTACCGTGGTTAGTTGCTGTGGAGTGGCTCCAACGCTAAGGGACTTTATATTTAACAGAACAAATTGTTGCTGCATCCTAGACCGTCTTCATGATGGTTGCTATGTAAGTCCACTCTTGCTTCTTGTGTCCGTCCACCTCATGAAGGGGCTTCCTCATTTTCCCACCCTCTACTCAACCAAACATGATGCCCTTTTCTAGTGACTGGTTTTTCCTGTCCAAAAAAAAGGGGGGGGGGCTGCAATATCCTTTAATGCACCACCCTGGGGGGGGGGAAACAAACCCACAGCCATCAAGTAGATTTCGATTCAAAGTGACCCTATGGGACAGAGTAGAATTGCCCCCATACAGTTTCTAAGGCTGTGAATCTTTGTGTAAATTGTTGTTGTGTGCCATTGAGTCGGCCCGACTCATAGCAACCCCTCCTTGGGTTGCCAAGGCGGTATCACTAGGGAAGTAGATTACCCAACCTTCCTTCTGAGGAGTGGCTGGTGGGTTTGAACCGCCAGCCTTCTGGTTAGCAGTCAAGTGCCTTACGCACTATGCTACCAGAGCTCCTACTGCCTTATCTTTCTCCCTCGGAGTGTCTGGTGGGTTTGAACCCTCACCCTTTCAGTTATTTACCAAGTGCTTAACCACAGCTCCACTAGAGCCCCACCCTCCCCCCCCACACACACACACACCCTGAATAAACATCACCTAAGGGGGGAAAAAAAAGTGCTCTTATATAAACACTGACTCAAAACAAGTGCCTGGCTGCAGCCTTCAACTCCTAGTGATGAAGTCATTGGCCCAGAATTGCCGGCATTTAAACCAGACTGGGAAATCTCCTCAAATCCAGGCTGTTTCCTTGCATGATTTAAGACCATTTAGAGAACCGGAAGTCCATAGTGAGTGTGCCACTCGGGAAATAAGTGGAGCCACACACAGAAGAACATAAGATTGATTTTGCCTGATGTCCCAAGTGGGAAGAAGAGCTATTTGCTAATGGAGCCGTCCTATTTGTAAAGAACGTTCATAATTGCAGGCAGCAGCCCCCAACGTTCACAGTTCCATTTGTATCAAGTGTAACCACCCACTTACTTTTGTTTCCCATTTCATTTACTTTGCTTGCTAACTATGAACAAGGCATAACCTTACTTCATGTTCCCTTTTTCAGTCATTCTTTGTTTTCTCCCCAAAGGACAGGAAGGAAACATGCAGCTGCGTACCACTGCACACCTGTCTTCAACCTCAGGGAAAGGATTTCTGAAGTTATTGTTAAAGCCTCATATCATGACGTGTCAATGGGACTTCTTTTTAAGCTTATTTGCAGCCATGTTTTATGTGCCTTACCGGCCTAACTACATAACCTATCTGCAAATAATTTTAAGAACTTGGGATGTTTATTATACTTTCATGATGAAAATAGTTTATAATAGTAATAGCTGACATTTACTGAGCACTTCTTAGGTGCCAGCCACTTTTCTAAGCACTTCACAACAATCTTAGGAAATAGATTCTCTTATTATCCCCATTTTGCAGTTGGGAAAACTGAGCCCCAGGGAGTAATTTACTTGTCTACAGTCACACAGCTTACAAATGGCAGAGCCAGGATTTGAACCTGGTGGCCTGGCTGTAGAACCCATTAGCATTTGTTCTCAAATTTAAGCGGGTATCCGAATTACCTGAAAGTCTTAAAACCGATTGCTGGGCCCCAACCCCAGAGTTTCTAATTCAGTAGGTCTAAGGTGGCACCATGAATTTGCATTTCTAGCAAGTTTTCCGGTGTTGCTGAAGCGCTGGTCCCAGAACCACACTTTAAGAACATCTGTTGTAATTAAAGCTCTGGTGGTGTAGTACCTAAGGCATTTGACTGCTAGCCAGAAGGCTGGCGGTTCAAACCCACCAGCCACTCCTCAGAAGGCTGGGCCATCTACTTCCGTAAAGATACCGCTTCGGAAACCCAAGGAGGGGATCACTATGAGTTGGATCCAACTTGAGGGCAATGAGTTTGGTCTGGTTTGCTATAATTCATTGCAATCATTTTCATAATTTCCCAATGGAGAGGGAAGGAAGAGCTGTGATTACATGCCAATGGCTTATCAGATTTTATGAGGGATCTACGAGAAGTTTAATGAGGGATCTAAGAGACACTTTATAAAAAGAGCCAACATTCATCGATGCTCCTCAGAAGGAAGATTGGGCAATCGACTTCCTTGAAGATCCAAAAAGTAAAACCAAACGCACTGTCGCACTGTCGTGGAGTCGACTCCACCCACAGCCACCCTCCTTGGGTTTCCGAGTCAGTATCTGGTAGCATAGTGCCTAAGGCACTTGACTCCTAACCAGAAGGCTGGCGGTTCAAACCCATCAGCCACTCCTCGGAAGGAAAGTTGGGCATTCCTACTTCCGTAGTGATACTGCCTTGGAAACCCAAGGAGGGGTCGCTATGAGTCGGGGCCGACTCGATAGCAAATAACAACAACAACAACAACAACATCACTACGGAAGTAGATTGCCCAGTCTTCATTCCGAGGAGTGGCTGGTGGGTTTGAACCACCAGCCTTCTGGATAGCAGTCATATGCCTTAGGCACTACACGACTCAGAGCTCCCTTCAAACCAAACTCACTGCTGTGGAGTTGGTCCCAACTCATAGCTACCCCTCCTTGGGTTTCCAAGGTGTTTTCGGGATTGACTCAACAGAAGTGAGTTTGGTTTGTTTTTTTTGTGTGTGTGCTAGGCACTTTTCTTGCATAATCTCACTTAATCCTCACATCAATCATGGGGAAAAGCTTTTATTTTTTTTTTCCAGTTTACAATGAGGGGCCAAATTTGGTGGGATTAGGAAACTTGATCAAGTTCGTGTGCTATACAGTAGCAATTGTGTGGTCCAAGTCAAGGACTGCTAATCCCACAGTCCTTTTGCTATACCCCAGGTTTTGCACAGAAATGCTAAGGAAATACACTGTTAAATGAAATGAACAAAACGATCTTTGGTTATTATATCAAAAGTGTAACTATATTCAATGGAAGACATTTTGACGTTTTAAAGTACCGTAATGACTTACTGGGTTTTACTATGTAACAAGAAAGTATAAAACATAGAAAAAGGAAGAAAAGTGGCCCCTTCTAGGTTGAATTTCTGGGGACATTTTGAAATTTCAAGGCAGAGGAAATTTAACAAGGACAGTGGTAACATTTAATTCTTTCTGTTGACCTTGATCTGGGAAGACTATTTCCATTTTTCAAGGTGCCAGATAGGTTGTAGGGAAACAAGGTCCTTACGCCCTGTCACGGAGAGCCACTGATCACAAAAAGTTGAAGCGAGAAAGCAGAAGGTTTATTGAGTGTAGATCCCCAAGGAGACAGTAAGAATCTCTTCTCTAAAACATCTGTCTCACAGAGCAGAGGGGTCCACAGGATTCTACAGGGAGACGGGGAGGAGGCTGAAGATCCCTCGGAGGGCCAGGAATGTCTTTGTTCTTCTCTTCTCTGGTGACTTCACACTCAGTGTCCCTCTTTCCAGGGTTGCCTTGTTTCATAGGTTATGGTTCTCAGCCGAACCCAGTCATGGAAAGGGTTATGCTTAAGAGAATATATAATTGAAAATAATAAATCTAAAGAACTCAGCATCCATAAAGAGGTTGGCTATCCTACTTACTTGAAAGCAAAAGGAGGGGAAAAAAAAGCAAATTAATCACCATGATTAATGTCTACTTTAATCATGCCAGCTAGTCTATTAAAGTTTTGTAATTTTCAGTGATGGGCCCCCTCGGCCTTCCACTTCAGCCTTCCACAAATACAGTGTTGTTGTTACGTG
>NW_006921635.1:2105009-2136537 GCF_000298275.1 Orycteropus afer afer
AACAACAACAACATCACAATACAGTATAATACAGTCTTTTGTAGACTGACTTCTGTTATCAAGCATCATGGTTTCAAGTTTCATCTGTGCTGTGGCTGTATCAGAACCCCATTTCTTCCTATGGCTGGATCATACTCCACAGTAACAATGTTCCACATTTTGCTCATGGGAAGCCTAATAGCTGATCTCAGTTTTTAATCACTTGATTTTTAATCACTCTGGGCTCCTGGCCACTCGTGGGGACACCCTGCTTTGAGTCTGAGAACACGGTACTCTCGGAAAATCATGTGTTTTGTTCGTTTGCTATGTTTTTCGTTGTTCTGTCCTCGTACACTCTCCACCATGGTTCTAGAACCTCAGTGGGAAGGATCCCGTCCATCTGCTGCTGAGAAAGTTGCCAATGCACTTTGGGGAAAGATAGAAGTTCCACTGCCAGGGCATCTCCGCATGACCAGTACACGTCTCCAATGCAAGCTCAACTCACTCCGGGTTTTGTAGCCCACACCGCTGGTGTTCTCAGGAACCTGTGGAATGCTTACAAAGCAGTGACTTTTGACGTGGTTACTCCCCCACCCCTGCCTATGCAGCAAAATGGCTCCGCACCAGCAGTTCCTCCTTAAATGGGAGTTAAAGTAAAGACGGAAGGATTGACAGCAGCTCACATGTATTGTAGTGCTTCCTAGGGGCTTGGTTTGTGCCTTATCTCACGAGGCACATATTTCAAGGAGCGTCCGTACCACTAGTGGAGGCGATTCCAAAGTCATGACAACCGCTCGGTGTGCAGAGTAACTGTTGCTCCCTAGCTTGCAAGGCCATGACCTTTCCGAAGCCAATCACTAGGCCTGTCTTCCGAGGCGCCTCTGTGTTCGACCTACCAACCTGTCAGCCAGTAGTCCAGCAATTATGCCACCCAGGCACTGCTAGCTAAGTGAAAATGTACTGTTACTGCTCCCACTAAACAGAGAAGGAAACGGCCTCACAGGAGAAACTCGTCGGCAGGGGTTCTCGGTTTTGCCTACGATGCAAATTCTAGGGCTGGAAAGCTTGAGTATAGACAGGAAAAAGTTGGGTCCTTTCACACTCTTTCCTTGACCTCAGCGTGGAAACTCCGCCTCCAGTCTCCAAGGAAACCCGGCTTCAAGAGCCTCGGTCACCAGGGGCGGGGCTCAGGTCCCCGCCTCCCCGGAGCTGGCAAAGGCTCCCAGGCTTGGAAAAGCGTCGTTCCCCCATCCTCGGTTGTCACCGTTCATCTGCTCGGCCGCCCTCGCGCTCAGCTGTCCCTTCGTGCCTCGCGCCCCCCACCTCAGCGCGCCGTCCGGAGCGTCTTTCCAGGGCCCGCGCGCCCGGAGCCGGGACCTGGCGCCCCCTGCTGCGCTCCCCGCGCGGCCCGCCCCGCGGCGCTGATTGGCGCCTCCGGGCCACCCCGCCCCCGGCACGGGCTCTGCCCAACGGAAAGTTCCCTGCGCCTCCGGGAGGAAGTTGAGTCTGAGAAAGCAGCAGGCAGGCTGCCCGGGCCTGGTGGCCATGGAGGCGCCCCCTTTGCGCGAGGAGGAGGGGGAAGAGGGGGATGGGAACGAGGCGGGGCCCGAGGGGGCCCTGGGCAAGAGCCCCTCCCAGCTGACAGCCGAGGACGTGTATGACATCTCCTACGTGATGGGCCGCGAGCTGATGGCCCTGGGCAGCGACCCCCGCGTGACACAACTGCAGTTTAAAATCGTGCGGGTCTTGGAGATGCTGGAGGCGCTGGTGAACGAGGGCAGCCTGGAGGCGGAGGAGCTGCGGATGGAGAGGGACAGCCTGCGGCAGGAGGTGCAGGCGCTGCGCGGCGGGGGCGCGCCGGCCGCCGGGGAGGTGAGTGTGGGCGGCCGGGCGCGCCAGGGGCTTTTTCCCTTTACATAATTTATCGTATTTTATTTTTGTTGTTGTTGAAAATATACACAGAACATATGCCGATTCAGCAGTTTCTCCGTGCACACTTAAGTGACACTGATTACATTCTGGGAGTTGCGCGACCGTTCTCACCTTCCTTTTTTGAGTCGTTCCTCCTACAGTAACAAACTCACTGCCCCCTAAGGTTCCTGCGTAACCTGTCGAGTTGCTGTTGTCAATTTGGTCCCACCCAGATAGCTCTTAAAACAGCATAGTGCTCAAGGCAGACATTTTTAACCAGTTAAACAAAACTACTGTTTGTGCTTTTAAGATGACCTCAGGGTATTTTTGGTTCATGGTTTAACTCAGGGTAATAGTTTTGAGGGCACCAACCTTTCTTCCAGGAGCTCTGGTAGCATAGTGGCTAAGACACTTGTCTGCTAACCAGATGGCTGGCGGTTCAAACCCACCAGCCACTCCTCGGAAGGAAGGTTGGGCAATCCTACTTCCGTAGTGATACTGCCTCGGAAACCCAAGGAGGGTCGCTAAGAGTCGGGTTTGACTCGATGGCACATAACAATAACAACAAACTTTTCTTCCACATCCAAGGCCCTCAAAACAATTCCCTACAAGTGTTCAGTCTTTCATTGAGAACCGATGGCACATAACAACAACAACAAACTTTTCTTCCACATCCAAGGCCCTCAAAACAATTCCCTACAAGTGTTCAGTCTTTCATTGAGAACCGTTATAGTGATGAATGTTTATTGAGCGGGAGCTTTGATGACGTAGTCTGTCAGTCACTCCTCAGCAGTGATACCCTAATGATAACCACCTTGGAAACCCAAGGAGGGGTCGCTATGAGTTGCACGTGATTCGATGGCATGAGTTTGGTTTTTGGTGGTTTACTAGGTGCCGGCCCTGTGCTGAGTACAAGGGTCCCAACATTTTTGACCATGACCTAGAGTAGAGGGTGTCAAGTGCTTGCCTGCATCAGTTTGCATAGTGTGTCTTCAAACACAGAGTGCTGGCCCTTGGCCCCAAAGGTTCTGATTTAGCAGGTTTTGAGTGGGACCTGGTGGCTACTAACTGAAAGGTCGGCAGTTTGAACCCAACAGCCGCTCCATGGGAGAAAGATATGGCAGTCTGTTTCTGTAAAGATGACAGCCTTGGAAACCCTACAGGGCAGTTCTACTCTGTATTATCAGGTCGTTATGAGTTGGAATCAGCTCCACTACAACAGTCTGGTTTTGGTTTGAATGGGTCTTGTTCCCAGGACTCCTGGTGGTGTAGTGCCTAAATCATTTGACTGCTAATCAGAAAACTGGCAGTTCAAACCCACCAGCTCCTCCTCAGAAGGAAGATTGGGCAGTCTACTTCCATAGTGATACTGCCTCACCGGACTATGAATCAGAGCCAACTCCAGGGCAGTGAGGTTTTTTTATTTTTTTAAAATCAAGTTCCCAGGAGCCCTGGTGGCATAGTGAATAAGGAATTTGGCTGCTAACCAGAAAGTCAGTGGTTCAAACCTACCAGCCACTACACAGAAGGAAGATGGGGCAATCTATCTCTGTAAAGACTTACAGCCTCAGAAACTCAATGGGGCTCACTAGTTCATCAAGTTCCCAGGGGATACCAATGCTGTTGGCCCACCTGATGCTGCTGGATAAGAAACCACACTTCTAGAACCTTCGACCTCGAGAGAAAAATACATTTTAACGAAATTGAAAACAGTGCATTTGAACACCAAAAAGACACGTACCAGAATGTGGAGCTGCTTTATTCATAATGACCCCAAACTGCAGAGTCCTGATGTAACAGGAGACAATTTTCTCCATTGTGGTTTATGCATACAATGGAATACTATACAACAAAGAAAAAGAACAGACTTCTGATACACCCTACTGTAACTTCATGTGAAATTCAGGAACAGGCAAAATAATCTTTAGTTGTAGAAGGCAGAATGGGGGCTACCCCTGGGGAAAGGCAGGAGGGAAACTTACGGAGAACTAGAAATGATCCATGTTTCACGTGCAGTACTCGATTACAGACTGAGACGTGTGCCAGCAAAGGCCGACAGAAGCAGAGTTGTTGAAATTCACGAGGAAGAGTGATAGTGATGGTTTTCATTAGCTTTTCTGATAGGCTGGTATTTACTCATTCATACATTTTTGCTCAACTGTTTGAGAATTAGTTGCAGACTTTATGATCCTTTATTTCTAACTGTGAATCTCCAAAGACTTACTATTCCATAATCACAACAAATTATTAAACTCAGGAAATTTAATGATGGAGTACTAAGATTGTATAAGCCATCCATGTTCAAAATTCAGCAATTGTCCCAATAATGTCCTTTATGGTATTTTTTTTTTTCTGATGTAGGGTCCTACCCAGAGTCCTACATTGCCACCAGTTCTCTTGGATTAGGGCCCACACTAGTCAACTATGACTACATGCTACTACCTTAACTCGTCACACCTGCAAACACATTATTTCCAAACAAAGTCATATTCACAGGTACCACGGGGCAAGACTTCAACGTTTTTTTTTTTAATTGTGATTTGGGTGAAAGTTTACAGAGCAAATTCACTTTCCATACAGCAGTTCACATACACTTTGTCTCATGACATTGACTACAATTTACCCCAATGCAACAGCTCCCCTACCACTTCTTCCCCATAGTTTCCTCTTCTCTGTATCCATCCCTCCATGCACTCCTGCCCCCTGAGCTGTCTCCCTGTGTATATATAGCCCTTCTGTTCTCCCATGATTGATCTCTCCAAGGAGAGTATCTACCTCAGGTAAATGTTCAACTCCTATGTCTGTCTTTTGTTTGGCTGGAAGCCATAGGAATGGGTTCAGTTCCAGACCTGAAGGGCAGCTAAGGGTCATAGTCTCAGGGGGTCCATCAGGCTCTATCAGACCAGCAAACCTGGTCCCTTTTTTTTTTTTGTTCCAAATGATTTTGAGTTTTATTCCACATTGTTCTCCCACTCCATCCAGGATCTCCTACATAGATCCCCCTCCAAGTGGGTGACGGTGTAGCCAGGTACCATCTAGTTCTTCTGGTCTCATAGTCCGTATAGGCTGAGGACCACATGGTCAACGTATCTTTTTGAGGGACACATACTCATAAGAGATACTTAGAACTTTTGCTTCTTTACCGTCAACAACAAAACCCTTCCACAGTGGAGTCTCAGCTCCTGGGGTCCCTGTTGTGTGTGATTCCGATGCACAGCGAGCCCATGTGACAGGAGAACCATCCCATTGGGTTTCCTAGGCTGTAATCTTCACAGGAGCAAATTGCCAGGTCTTTGTCCCACAGTCACCCTGGGTGGGTTCGAACCGCCAACCTTTCAGTTAGCATCCAAGTACTTACCCATTTGCACCACCAGGGCACCCTCCTCTAGAGGGTCCCTGGGAGCTCCAAAACCAGAGACCATTCCTTTCTGGATGGACAGTCCATATTTGTAAGAGAAACCGTGTACGTGGCATCTTCTCTTACAGGTGAACTTGGGGCCTGACAAAATGGTAGTGGACCTGACAGATCCCAACCGACCCCGCTTCACGCTGCAAGAGCTGAGGGACGTCCTGCAGGAGCGCAATAAACTCAAGGCACAGCTGCTGGTGGCCCAGGAAGAGCTGCAGTGTTACAAGAGGTGTGTTCTTCCTATACATCCAAACTCACCTGGTGCTCCTTGGTGCCAGTTCCTTCTTTTGTTCTTTCAACCAATATACTGAAGACCTACTATGTGCCAGACTGCTTGAACAGTCTCTCTCAGAAAGATCAGCACAAGGCCGGTCCCCACGAGGCAGAGGTTAAAGATGTCCCAAATGTCCAAACTACCATGCCACTCCATCATTTCAGACATTAACTCCTCCTCCTCCTCCCAGTAATCTCCCCCATCTTAGGGTTCTGTATTTGCTGTAACGCCTCACAGAACTCACAGACACCCAAGGGATCATCTCAGGGAGTAGTGGTGGAGGCTGGCAGGCTGGCGAGTCCCAGCTCCGAGAGGGGTGTGGAGGATCCTTCCAATTCTTGGGGTTTAATGAACCTCGATCAGCAGATCAGATGACGGCTGCTATCCCACATCCAGGGGTGAGATGAGGATGAGCAAAGACACAGAACTGGAGCGAGAGGAGGGCGAACCTTCCCGGGAGATTCGTAGGTACACCCTCAAGGAAGCTAAGGGTGGTGATTTGAATTATACCCTCCAGCAAGGCAGGACTCAAGATACATTCCACCTGTGTTGCACCAACAGCAAGAACCCAAGTGGGTGGCTTTAACAATCAGCAGCTCAAGGCAAATCCCACCACAGAGCCGATTGCCAGTCATTATAGGGAATGACTACTACCAGCTGCCCAGCCAAGTTGACACCCGACCTTAACTACCACACCACCCCACACAGGCAGGGATAATAGGATTTACAGTACATCACAGAATGGAGGACAGCGGCTAGAAGGGCCACATCAAGCAATTCACTGCACAGACACTGTTCCAGGCCCTCAAGGCACAACAGTGAACAAAACAGGGAAACCCCATGCTAGTCTAGTGGGGGAAACAGACAGTCAAAAAAAAACCCTCAAAATTGGCACCCACAGTAATGGTGGTAGGTGCTCTAAAGAACATAAGACACAGGATAGTGAAGTGCAGTGGGCTGTGGGACGGTGTGCTTTTCAGATCAGGTGGTCAGGGAAGACCCCTCGGGTGTGAATGATAAGAAGCAAGCAACCATGTAAAGATTTAGGGGCAAAATGAAGCAGGAGGTATAAAGGACCTGAGGTAGGGACCAGCGTGGCCAGTTTAAGATACCAATATGGTGGAACCCAAAAATGCAAAGTAGAGAAGGGCCAGGAGACTGGGAGGTATGCCTCACCACCATAGGAAGGAGCTTTAATTCTATGTTAAGTAAAATGAGAACTCACTGGAGTTTCAATCAAGAGAATGATGAGCTCTGATTCACTTTTTTAAAAGACCAGTATGTATGGTGGTTTCGACAACTAAACTACTGTGGTTATGTAAGAGAATGTCCTTGCTCTTAGGAAATGCACACTGAAGTGGTTAGGAGTAAGGGAGTCGTCAGATGTCTCCAACTTATTCTTACATGGTTCAGAAGGAAGATGGGTGGGTGGGTGGATGGATGGATGTATGGACCGATACATGGAGAGGGAGACACATAATTAAGACCTATGTAAAGGGCATATAGGAGCTCTGGTAGCATAATGGCTAAAGCACTTGACTGCTAACCAGAAGGCTGGCGGTTCAAACCCACCAGCCACTCCTCGGAAGGAAGGTTGGGCAATCCTACTTCGTAGTGATACTGCCTCGGCAACCCAAGGAGGGGTCGCTATGAGTCGGGTCCGACTCCACGGCACATAACAACAACAACAACAACAAAGGGCATATGGGAAATCATTGTACTAATCTTGCAACTTCTCTGTAAGTTTGCGGTGATCTAAAAATCAAATGTTAAAAAAGATGACAGGCAGCAGTGTAGAGACTGGACTGTAGGACAAACAGGAGAGGAAATCAGGAATTATGTGGGGAAGAAAGAACTGTTGCTCTATCATGTCTGGAACGTACGGTATCCATTTGCACCACCGTTTCCCAAAATGTTTTCTTTTATGTAGGTGTTTCTTGAAAAGGGTGGTCTTTATCCTATTGGTTGTCAAATAATTCTGGGAAAATATTAAACAAAGCAAGTTTCCTTATAAGCAGAAGAAAGAAAAGCCAAGTGTCCAACACTGGGCCAACAGGGCTCCTTCCTTCAAACATAGATGGTTAAAAAGAGGAACAGCTACACTGCTGATGCCAGGAGGAGCTTGCTAGTGAATAAAGCAGCACAGTTTATTTCCAGTTTTGATGCACACCTCCGTGTGGTCCAGGCTAAAAGACAGCCGATTCTGCTTAGCATCCAGTGTTGCGTATACTCTGGAGAAACCAGCATGTCAGTGAGACATTCTCTTAGCAAATATATCCACTTGGAGGCCTAAGTTCATACTAATGACGGTTTGTAACAGATGGGAGATGTAGTAGGTTGTTTCCAAGGATGGGCACCATGGCTTTTCCCATCCTGTGTGCCTTCTGCAATGAGACTTGGCCACTCCTCTGAGCAAGAGTGACTCCGTTTTCCCTCTCCTCGAATCTGGGCTGGCCCTGGGACTTGCTTTGACCAATGGAATGTGGCAACAGTGATGCTATTGGGCTTCCTAGGCTCAGGTTGAACCACCACCACCTGTTGCCCTAGGGTCAACTCCTGACTCATGGTGACCCCGTGTCAGAGAGGAACGGGCTCGAGGGTTTTCCGTAAGTGGATTGCTAGAACTTTTTTCCAGGGACCACTGGGTGGACTTAACCTCCACCCTTTCCATCAGCAGATGAGAGCATCCTTTCCATTAACAGATAGGAGTGTTCATTGTTTGCACCACCCAGAGGGACTTCTCAGGTTCTAAGCTGTTGTTAGGTGCCAGAGAGATTGTTCTGACTCATAGCAACCCTGTGTACAACAGAACGAAACACTGCCCTTGAACTATGGTGTCAGCCAGGTTTTAAGAGGCCTGTTTAATCAAATTAGTTACTACTTCATTTTACAAATGAGGAAACCAAGGCTTAGGCTAAAGAATTTATCCATGGTCATACACCTAGAAAGTGGGGGAGCTTGAAGTAGTAGCCAATGCAATTAGAGAAAGAAAGAAGATACAATTAAGATTGCAAAAGTGAAGGGAAATTCTCAGTATTTGCTGGTTTCTCTAGAGCTCTAAATCATTATATTTTGCGGTTGTTGTTTTTGGGGAGGTTAGGTGCCATTTCAGCTCTGACTCGTTGTGACCCCACGTACAACGGAACAAACCCCTGCCCCATCCTGCACCACCCTCACGGTCATTGCCGTGTGTGAGCCCACTGCTGCTGCCCCCATCTCAGTCCATCTCATTGAGGGTCTTGACCCTCTACTTTCTAAATACCGTTGTCTAAGAATAATCATTAACTCTCTTCACTTCCAGAGCTGCACAGATCAGAGGTTTGCAACCAAACAATCCATGTATTGGCCTTTTTTTTTTTTTTTTTGCCAGTGGCCTGATTCCACCAAGAGAAGGTCTAGAAGGAAGAAGACAAAACGATGCCCTGGTTGCCGGGGCCGGCAATGCCAGCGCTAACAAGGAGGAGAAGACCATCATAAAGAAGCTGTAAGTCCCTCCTTTCTGCCCTGTGTCCACTAAACATTTGCTGAAGGAAGGGGAAGGGTGAGAAGGAGCTGGCCAGCTGCCTGGGGCAGGGAGGTCCTCCTCTCTCCGGGTGATACTGTCCTCGATATCAAAGTCAACACCAGTGTAATCCAACATCTGCCAGGCAGTAGTCTAAACGCTAGGCTTATATTAACTTGTTTAATCATCACAATGACTCTATGAGAGAGGTACTATTGTCCTCATTGACAGATGGGGAAATACCACCAAGGGGTAAAGTAACGTGCCTAAGGTTAACAGTGACGTTAGGATTTGAACCCAAGGCAGTGTGACTCCAGATTCTACACTTGGTCTCCCGGTGATATAATAACAATAACAAAAGTAATCATTTACCAGCAATAACCAGGAATAACACAGTAACAGTAATTGTCGGTACTTAAGGGGACTAATCCATCATATTCCCTTTGCTTTCAATTTGAGGTGAAAATTTGGGCTCCAACTAAAAGGTTGTAGGTTCGAGTCAACCCAGGGGTGCCTTGGAAGAAAGACGTCGTGATTTACTTCTGAGTAATCAGCCATTGAAGACACTGTGGATCATAGTTCTCCTCGGAGACACATGGGGTTGGTAATGCAGTACTTTGCCTCCCTTTGCTGGCGTCTAAAGCTCTTTAAGACTGTGGCTCTAGGAAATTCACACAAGTTCCATAAGGGGACTCGGATGAGCCTGAAGATGTTCATGGCAGTGGGGTGCTGAAGTCACCCTGGGGGTCTGTCCTCCGGAGACGGAGCGTTATGATGGCTTTAGAAGCAACCAGTTAGATGTCTTGTGTGGGAGAAGGATTGGAGAGGACAGAGTCAAAGCAGCCAGTGAGAGTATTTCTTTCCAAAGATAGAGTCTTCCAGGAAAAGCTAATGAAAAAGTGCCCCCACACTACACCAGGTGTAGGGTCTGATGGTGTTTAGGACTCTCACCGGCCAAACGTCTTACTGTAAAGGGGACTTCTCTAGGAAGGAGAAGCCGCTGTTCTCTTTTGGCTCAGGGTGTTCTTTGAGTCACTTAAGTGGAGTTTGAGACTAATGAGGCAAAAATAAAATGCTTGTCCCGTGCAGGCCTGAGGACACATGTTTAATGAGTGGCGGCAAGGGCTTCCTGGTGAAACAAGGTCACTGAACTAATGGAATGAGCGAGTGAGTGAGCTAGGCTAGCTAAAGAAGTCATGCTAAGGAGGACTTCTGTCGTATCCTGAGGACAACGAGAAGCATGGAAAGGCTTAAGCTGATGAATGTCGTGGTTGGCCCCAGGTTGTGGTGTGGTCAAGGCAGCTGCCATGTGAACATGCAATGGTTAATGCCCAGTGGTTAAGCGCTGGGCTGGTAACCAAGATGTTAGCAGTTTGAACACACTGGCAGCTCCACAGGAGAAAGACCTGGTGATCTGCCTCCATGAAGAATCCAGCTTAGGAGAGCCTATGGGGTGGTTCCACCGTGTCCTACAGGGTTGCTGTGAGTCCTGACTGACTCCATGGCAACAGAGGCTGTTGTGCTCATCATGGTGGGGCTTGGACTGGGGGCAGGGTGAGAAGTGGTAGAATTAGGAACATATTACATATTTGAAGAAGAGTAGATGGGACGTGATGACTAAAATACAGCAGATGACAGAAAAGAGTCGGACACTTCCCAGGTTTCTGGATGGAAAGATGGGGGGCGGGGAGCGATGTCATTCCCTAAGACAAGGAACTGGCTGGGGTGCGGGATGCAAGTTCAGGGCCCGAGGGCTGAGCAGAGCCTCAACCCCTGTATCCAAACACACTGGCCACGGGCCACAAGGCGGGGCCTGGCTCGAACCCAGTGTGTAGACTGTGGTTATAATGCCTTATGTGAGGCCATGTGGCTAGGAAGTGACAGGCCAGGTGCAAATGCAGACCTGACTCTAAGGCTAGGTCTGAGGCCTGATAACATTAATGATGATGACACTAGGACACCCCCTGCAGGGCTGGCCCAGTCCCAGCCACTCGTAGCACAGCTGCTAGGGTCACCCAGGTGACTTGGGTCAGGGTGTCTGACATCATCTGTCAATGTATCCCTGTGGGTCTAGATCCTGATTGCACAACATACTATGTGGCCTTGGGCCTGTGAACCCACAGAAGCTGTTTCCTTATCTGTAAAATAGGGGTGTTAACCGTACTCACCTCATGGGGTTTGGTTGTTAGTTGCTATGGAGTAGATTCCAACTCAAGGTGCCCCAATGTGTGCCGAGTTTTCAAGGCTGTGACCTTTCAGAAGCAGATGGCCAGGACTGACTTGTGGACTGACCTCTGAGGCGCCTCTAAGTGGGCTCAAACTGCCATTCTTTCAGCTAGTACTCGTGGGGCTGTGACGAGTGTGAAATTAGTTATTCTATGGAGAGCACTGGTAGCATAGTGCCTAAGGCACTTGACTGCTAACCAGAAGGCTAGCGGTTCAAACCCACCAACCAGCCACTCCTCAGAAGGAACATTGGGCAATCTACTTCCATAGTGATACTACCTCAGAAACCCGAGGGGTCACTATGAGTGGGTCCGACTCGACGGTACATAACAACAACAACATGGAGAGCACTAGAACTGTGCCTGGCCCATAGTAAAACCACCAAAACCAGCTGCTATCAAGTCAATTCTGACTCCTAACAACCCCACCTGGGCCAAAGTAGAATTGTGTTCCATAGAATTTTTTGCCTTGTGGGTTATAATTTGTTGGATTCTGTTTTTACCCACATACAGGGCAGGCTTAAATAACCACCCAAACATCTCAGGATTTGGATTGGGATGGATGCCTTACCAAGCAGATGAAAACAATATGGCACCCGTTCTTTAGAAACTGGTTACTGAGAAGTCGACTCTGATGCATGGTGCCCCCATGTTTGTCAAGGGGAACTGCATGCTAGAGGGGTTTCAATGGACAATGTTTGGAAGATCACCTAGGCTATCTTTCTAGGCTCCTCTGGTGGACTCAAACTGCCAACCTTTTCGGTGAGCAGCCAAGCATTACTGTCTGCACCACCTGGCCATCTCCCCATAATCAGTTGCAAGAGCTGCTTATGGATTTCCTGGAGGTTTTCTCACCCGCGACGTCATTTCCTCTGCTTGCTCTAAAGCCTCTCTCTCTCTCTCCACCCAGGTTCTTTTTCCGGTCAGGGAAGCAGACATAGACTAAGACCATGACTAAGGCAGTGAGTATCAGAGTGGAGGAGACACCCCACCAAGAAGATGTCAGAATTCATCTCTGTGCCACATGCACATGCCGTGCCTGCTCGTTCACTTCGCCCAAGCTAGTCTGGGCAGGAAGGAGATGAGGTTCTCCTGCAATCCTTTTCCCCCCGGTTACGAACTGGGATGCCCTCTGAAGGTAGGGCCAGGGCAGGTGGAGCCAGGGCAGGTGAAGCAGGCTAGAGAGCAAACAGAAAGTGCGACGAGGCCCACCTCTTACCCCCACTTCCCCTGCCCAGAGGGCTCTCCGGAGTGCTGACGCGTGTCCTGCTAACCCCATCCTGCACGTGACTTTGGTCTCTAATGTGAAGCAGCAAAAGGCATCAGCTGAAAGCATGGAGGGAGAAAATAATGCAGGAAAATAGGATTTTGAAATTCCCATGGTGACTTCACTGATATTTAGTGAATGTTGGATCTGGCTAATGTGACTTTTTTGAACATGATTTTGTATTAAAGTAAAATGACTTTACTTTCTGGAACTGCTTTAGAGGGGTCTCTTACAGTTGGAATGGTTTATACATACCTACCACACACTCCACTGAGTCCAAATGCTGACCCACTGATTCTGTGTGCTGCTACGCAAGACGAAAATGCTGCCGGTTAGAACTTGAAACACCATTGATTTTAAGACTCGCCCTGATTCAGATATTGAGATGGGGGAGTGTGCATGTAGGAATCAATGAAACAGAGACAGTGGGTGGCTGTGTTCTGCAGTGGAGCTAATGAACATGCTGAACGCATCCCAGGGGCCGGCCCTCTTAGTACGTAGCAGCTCCCTGGACACTCCATACCTGCTCTGTGGATTTCCTCATTTATTCTTCGTAACAACTCAGTGGGAAGGGGACTGGTATGAATCCCTACTTTATACACTCAGCAACCAAGACTCAGAAAGGTTAATGCCTTACACAAGGTCACATAGCAAGGAAGGCACAGGCCACATGCAAACGCGGGCCTGACTCTGAGGCTGGGTCATAACATGACTATTTTTACACAAATAACGTGCACAGCGGTGCACCTCCCGTGTTATTTTCCTTAATGTGCTACATGCATTATATGTGTGGGCGTGATACTTACGTGGGTTATTTGCAAAAAGCAGATTAATCACAACAAGGCTCTCCTGGTTCCCTTGCCCAGCTCCATGGTAAACACCTTGCACACATGGTCTCACCATAACCCCACCAAGTGGGCGTTATTATTCCTATCACACACTCGAGGAAACTAATGCATAGGAGGGTTAAGGGGCCTTCCCAAGGTTCCCAGGTTAGAAAGTGGACTTGTGCCCGGGTACAAACTCCACAAGCCAGATTTTGACCAGTCTGCCTACCAAGAATGGTCAGCAGTGTTGACAGTTCTGGCCCAGAACACCATCCTGACTGGGTCATTAGACCCTGCAGAAACCGCAACCTGGTGGGTTCTCTCTTCGAAGGAGGGAAGAAGAGTTTCTGTACCTTGGAGGTGAGAGCCAACTTGGGAAACAGTGCCGTGTGGTCCAATTTCAGAAGCATGCTCACCAACAGGACCAAGGAGCAGCGAGCTCCCAGAATAGAGAGTTCTAGAAGCGGGCAGGTCAGCTCCTGGGCCTGCCATTTGGTATGCAGCTCTGGTCTCGCTCCTCTAGGGCAACAGCCCTGCCTGATACCCTAGAGCCTGGCTATGGAAGTAGGCCTCCCTATACCTGGGCCATTCTTGCCTCAGTTTCCCCACATATAGGGTGGCCATCAAGTCTAGAGGCTCTTAGTGTGTGTTGATTATCACTTGTTTCCAAACTTGGTGTCACTCTTTGCCACTGTTCTCCTGCCCCTTGCTCCCTCACGGGGACAGATGGCCAGAGGACCTACTCAGAAAGAACAACAGGTTGGAAGTCTAGGCTGCTCTGACACCCTTGGATTCAGAAAAACCAAAAAAAAAAAAAAACAAAAAAACCCACTGCCCTCGAGTCGATTCCGACACATAGCCAGTGACCCTGTAGAACAGAGAACTGCGCCACAGGGTTTCTGAGGCCATCAATCTTTAAGGAAGGAGACTGCCTTATCAGTCTCCCATGGAGTGGTGGTAGGTTTGAACTGCCGACTTTCTGATTAGCAGCCAAATGCTTTAACCACTGTGCACCACCAGAGCTCCTTTGGACTCAGAAATATGACAACAAAAAATGCTCAGAGAAAGACCCTGACAAAAAGGGGAAAAAGTGGAACAATTTCAAATGCCTAAAAAAAAAGCCTCGTTTTGTTGCAAAAAACCAGACCTACTATACTAGTTGAGACTGAACTGCCTGAGACCACTGCCCCAAGGTCCTTGGCAAATCCTGAATCAAACCCAACCTGAGGTCACCCTGTAGGCTAACTAACAAACTGGCTTATAAAATAATGAATACAACCGGTAAGTTCTGTGCTTCTTTAAAAAATCAACTCTATGAGGCCAACAGTCAGCAATTACCTTGCAACAAAGATGAGAATGTAAGGGGGCAGGGAGACTAGATTAATGGAAACCTAACAACCAGAATGGACATGAGAATGTTCACACATTCACCAGCATCACTGAACAACTTGGTTGAAATTGTGGAATGAGAACCTAAACTGCTGTGAAAACAAACCTTCACTGAAAATAATTCAAACAAAAAAGCTCAGAGAACAACTCTGGGTGAAACACCACGCTGAGGTGTGGGGATGGCAGCAGGGTGGTCCTGGGAGCATTTCTCCCAAGCAGGGTCTGCCTAACACCAGACAATAGAGCTGGGAGTCACTGGGGTGGCTGAAGCATTAACTCTGGCAATCCTACTTCCATAGTGATACTGCCTCGGAAACCCAAGGAGGGGTCGCTATGAGTCGGGTCTGACTCGACGGCATATAACAACAA
Organism: Orycteropus afer afer; assembly: GCF_000298275.1. NCBI lineage: Eukaryota > Metazoa > Chordata > Mammalia > Tubulidentata > Orycteropodidae > Orycteropus > Orycteropus afer. The sequence goes on from NW_006921635.1 coordinate 2,120,162, forward strand.
CAACAACAAAAGTCTCCCTGAGGTAACCACCGTCACTGTCTCTGTGTTTCAGAAGAGCAAACTGAAGCAAAGGGGGTAAACTTGCCCAGCGTTGCCCAGCTCAGGGTGACAGGGAGTCAGAACTGTCCCAGGGCCCAACTCCTCAGCCACCAGGCTCCGCTGGCCTCTGCAGCGATGATGTAATGATACCTGACAACAGACTCCTCAGGACACTCCCTGGCCGGGCAGGTGGGCAGGTACTCTTCCCAGCTGAGCCGTCTATCCAAGGCCACATGGCTGACAAGTCGAAGCTGGTGCCGGAACTGGATCTGCCTCCAAAGCCAGGGCTCCAGTTACAGTTCTGCCGTGTCCCAAGGGCAGAGCACAGGGACTAAGGAAGGTGAAGGGGCATTCTGGAGTGGGCAGTGGGTTACGTGGTAGGACGGATGTGGGCGGTGGGGTGGACTCACAGCAAAGGCAGAGTGGCTGGCAACTCTGAGTCATGTACCACAGAACCAAGTCCAGTGGCTGAGAACAATTTGGGCAGTTATAACAGCTACCGCGGACAGCTGCTCCCTACGCACCATGGTTCTAAGGGCTCGATATGCGTGAACCTTTAATCCTTACCACCACTCTACCCGAGAAAAAAAATCCAAACCTACTGCTGTCAACTTGATTCCAACTCATAGCAACCCCTATGGGGTTTCCAAGGCGGCAAATCTTTAAGGAAGTAGATTGCCAGTCTTCCTTCCGCAGAGTGACTGGTGGGTTTGAACTGTGAACCTTCTGGTTAGCAGTCAAATGCCTTAGGCACTGCACCACCAGAGCGCCTCACCACCACTCTAAGATCCCTACAGTACAGATGAGCAAACTGAACAGTTTCTGGCTCCCCAGGACAGGAACCAAAACTGAGACTCACATTGGTGTGTGACCCTGCGGTGAATTAACACCGGAAATCCACCCAACTTTCTTCCACCTCAACCTTGTGAGAACAGAAAGACATACAAGGGGCCTTGCCTGGCAATAAATATTTTAATTTTTTTTGTTTCATTTTTATGATGACAAATAATTTTCAAGTTTATTTCCTTTCTTTTAAATACAAAGCTAAACCACAAACAGGTATAACCAAGACATTTCATCTCACACTTACACGCTGCTGTGGGATCCTCCTCCAATTCGCTGACCGCGCAGGCGTGGGGTAGGGGGAAGACTTTCTTAGGTAGCACCGTCACGAGGCCTGGGAGGATCAAGGACGAGGACAGGCTCCCATACCTGTCTCCATTCACATTTGCCTGGGACCAGGGTGGGCAGGGGACTCCAGGTCACGATTCCAGAGCCCCGGACCCCTGGACTAAAGGTCAACAGTGAGGGAGTCCATTTCCTGGTAGGAGGGAGGAGGAACGGCCCTGCTCCTCCTGCCATCACAGTCGAGGTGAAGACTTTTGCCTGCGCCTTGATCCCTGGGCCACGGAGCCCTGCCCACTGCCCTCCACACCTGAGGGCCTGCCTCTGAGGCTGGCGGTGGCGGCGGGAGGGTCCTGCATTTCTGGGCCGATAGGCTCATGAGTCAGTTCCTGGCTGCTTCTTTGAAGGAAGGCCGCCACTAGGTGCTGTGACACTCAGAAGGCTTTCGCAGCAGGTCTGCAACTTTCAACCCAGCAGAATCAGGTGAGGGATATGGCGGGGGGTTGGGGTAAGTAATTTATGGTCCCACTACAAAACTTTATTTTTGATTAGAATAGAGTACCATCTCAAATCTCTCCTACAAAAAAAAAAAAAAAAAAGCAACAAGCAAAATGCTGCAACTTCACTCATTTCAAGACCCATATACATGTAAGTTGTTTTCTGTGGTTTTTTCTTTTTTTTTTTGATTTTCTATTTTTATGATTTTTATTATTTTTTAAAATAAATTCAGTGTTCACATTTCTATAAAGAGTTATTAACCCAGTTTCCGGAAACCTGCCCTGGCGGGGGGAGACGAGTGCTCCCGGCCGCCCACATCGAGTCTGATCACCTGCCCTGATGCATCTGGGTGCCAAGAAAAGTGGCACCCTGTGGAAGAGTAACTCCCCGCCGGCCTGGCTCCACGGGCCGCGGGGTCAGTAAGCTTTCGAGAAAGCAGAGGGGAAGACTAGCTCACTGTGAAACCTTTTTGAAAAATATTCATACGCTTCAACGTGCGCCTGGAGAGATGCTGGGAGAACAAGAGCTTGGAGACATCCCGTCCGGGCTGTTGGGAGGCAGTGTCTTCCTGCGTCCACCTGTCCTCGGACGTCAGGGGGGCGGAAGGGGGCAGAGTCCTGGCTCTTCAGTTGGAGGCAGAAGCGCCCACCTTCCTAAGTCCACGTCCGCCTCTTTCCTCTAAAACCTGTGCCGAGTCTTGGACTGCGTGCACGGGAAGCACAAACATTCGACTTGTATGCAAAAAAGGTACAAAAACAACTCGAATATAAAAGTTTTGGTAATATAAGGCCATCTGTTCAAGCCCACCTTGGAAACCTGTAACAGATATTTAAATACTACAGTGAAAAGGCATCTTAATATACTTTTTTAAAAACATCTGAAGTCATCCACTAAGATTTAAGTGTGTAAAAGAAAAAAAAAAATTTTCCCTTTGAGGGCACTTTGTCCAGCGAGGGGCACGGCGGGTGGGGGGCTAATGCTTTAGCCACGGGTAGGCTTCGATGGAGGCCTTGCTGCGGTCTCCGTAGTCGTACAGCAGCTCCTCCCCAGCCGCGATGTCGCGGGACGCGATGAGGATGAGGTGAGGCACGCCGTCGATGTCGTGCAGCTTGGTCTGGCAGTTCCCGCACTTGCTATGGTTGATCAGTCTCCCCAGGCGGTTCGTCTCGCGAGTGGCATCCACGCTGCAGGGGAGACGGGGGCACCACAGAGGGTTACAGAGGGAAAGGGGCACTCGAGTCTGCTGCAGGGTGGATGCACCATGACGTCTCGGGGACAGCAGTCCAATGCCAGCAAATTCCTGTGAGCCTAGAGGGGCTCCAGGGAGGGTGGCTGGGGTAGCAGTGGGCAGGCCAAAGGCTTCTGATGAAGGCACATGAGACAAGTGTTAAGAAACAAAACAACCCAGCTGCCATCGAGTCAACTCTGACTCAGTGCCTCCACTTGTCAGAGGAGAACTGAGCTCCACACGGCCTTTCAATGGCTGACTTTTCACAAACAGATCTCAAGGCCTCACTTCCAAGGCATTTCTGGGGACAGTGGAACCGGCAGCCTTTGATTAGTAGCTGGACATGCTATTTCCATCACCCAGGGACTCCGAGGCAGCTTTAGTTTTGCAAAATAAATAAACGAACAAAATTCAGCTACTCTGGCTGGACACAGGGGCAGGTGGCCATTTTCTGGCTGCTCCAGTCAGACACCCTGAGGAGGGAGCACCCCGGTGAGCCTCTAAGCAGGTTTTCTTTCTTTTTTTCCAGTTTTTACTGTGATTTGGGTGAAAGTTTACAGAGCAAATTCATTTTCCAAACAGCAGTTCATACACATTTTGTTCCAAGACATTGAGTGCAATTCCCCAGTGTAACAGCTCTCTCCCCACTTCCTCCCTGTGTCCTTCTTTCCTATGCATTCCTGCCCCCTGAGCTGTCTCCCTGTGCAAACACTGCTCTTCTGACCTCCCACGATTGACTGTTCTAAGGAGTGTTATCTACCTGTTATAAATGTCCACCCTATATGCCTGTCTGTGGTTTGGCTGGAAGCTATGGGAGTGAGTTGAATTCTAGACCTGAAGGGTAACTAGGGGCACAGTCTCAAGCATTTCCCAAGCTCTGTCAGACCAGCAAACCTGGGCTTTTTTATGCTTTTTGATTTGCTAAGCCAGGTTTCCATGCAACTTGTATTTCTCTCATCTGCTAGCGCCCACAATGGCTGCAGTTCCAAATAGTAAAAACAGAAAGCACTTTGGACAAAGGTAAGAAGATCGAAGCAAGACCCCAACTGACACAAAGCACGGCTCCCTCCTTTGGGGTCAGGATACTCTCAGTAGCACCTGGGCCCCACAGCCTGTCCTCTCCTTCTGCCCAGAGGGAGGAAAAGCCACAAGCCTTAGTCGACTTACCAGTAGGTTTTGCTCAGATACTGGAAATAGTACATGTAGCAGCCTGTGGAGGGGTCTTGTGCGTACAGCGCCTCTCGCCTCTTGGCATCGGTGATCTCGATGAGGTCCCCGTGGTACTCCACCACAAACTCGCCCCGCGAGAACTGCTTGGTGGCGATCACTCCCCGGCCTTTGCCATCGATGAGGTCAATCTGTCGGGAGAGGGGGAGAGAGGATGGCTTTAACAGCAGCAAATGTCACCGTGCACGGCTGCCCCCTGGGGGCCTGGGGCCCACACCGATTCATGCCAATAGCTTCCTAGAGACAAACGATAAGAGTCATTCATTTAAGTGCCCAGTTCAATGGGCTTTAGCAAGTGCACAGAGCTGTGCAACCGTCACCACGATCCAGCTTTGGGATCCTCCCATCACCTCAACAAGCCATTCTGCAGGCACTAGTGTTACATCGGCACCCCTGAGAGAGCTGCTAGGCAGGCAGCACTGACCCACCTTGTGGACAAGGAGACTGAGGCTGAGAGAGGCCAAGCCACACAGGAAGTGGTGTGGCCGGCACTCACGCTCACGTACAGGAGGTGGGGCCTGGTGCTCTGAGCCTCCCCTTCACCCCTTCATCTGCCCGGGTTTCTCCTCATTCCAGCGTACATGGAGCTGAGGGGGGCTGCTTCAGGGGCCGAGGACTGACGTTCAGATACCTGATGGTGGTCTGAAGCTTTCAGACCCGTGACCACCACTACCCCTTTCTTGTGCCACCCAAATGCCTTTGAAGAGTTCAAAGGGAAAAGCAAATTTGGTCACGTCATCAGAAGGGACCATTCCCTGAAGAGGGATATCATGCTTGGTGAAGTGGAGGGTCAGCCAAAACGGGGAAGGCCCTCAGCGAGATGGACTGCAAGGCTGGCGGAGGACTGGGCAGCGTTTTGGTCTGTTGTACATAGGGTCGCTATGAGTTGGAGCTGACTGGATGGCACCTGACAACAGCCGCTGCCAAAAAAAACTTGTTATTGTTGTTGTTTGCTGTCGAGTTGGCCCCGACTCATAGCGACCCCTCCTTGGGTTTCCGAGGCAGTATCACTACGGAAGGAGGATTGGCCCAACCTTCCTTCCAAGGAGTGGCTGGTGGGTTTGAACCGCCAGCCTTCTGGTTAGCAGTCAAGTGCCTTAGGCACTATGCTACCAGAGCTCCTAAAAAAAACTTAATTCAGGAAAAATATATTAACTCATCCTTTTAAAAGTCCCCCGGCATCACGCCGAGAGCAGCCAGACAAGAAAGGCCGCACGGTGCAGGATGCCATTTACATGAACCGTCCAGACAGGCAAACCCACAGAGAGAATGTAGATTAGTGGTTGTCAGGAGCCGGGGAGTGGGGTGGGGGTGGGGATGCAGAGTGACTCTTAACGGGTATGGAGTTTCCTCTGGGGGCGATTATGAAAATTCTGGAACTGGATAGAGGTGCTGGTTGTACAACATTGGGAATTCACTTAATACCACTGACTTGTACGTTTTAAAGTGTTTTAAACACATTTTATGTTATTTTAATTCCAACTCGTAGCAACCATAAGAGCAGAATTGCCCCATAGTGTTTCTGAGGTTGTAAATTTTTAGGGACGCAGACTGGCACACCTTTCTCCTAGACAGGCTGGTGGGTTCGAACAACCAACCTTTTGGTCAGCAGCCACATGCTTTAGCCATTATGCCACCAGAGCCCCACATTTTACCACACTTTAAAGAGTTTTTCCAGCATAACATTCCTCCACACAGGTTTTGTATTTGGTCCCCTGAGAACGCATCAGAGTCTGACAAGTCACCAGCCACTGAAGGGTTAAAGCAATGTGGCAGCCGCTCTTAGCCACAGGGCTCCGGAACCAGGGAAGGTGCTGCAGCCTGAGCCCAGAACAGTGGGCACCCGTCGCCCCTCACCTTCATTCCTTCTTCCTTCCCACTTTCAATCAGCTCGTCGATTCTCTTCCTCTCTTCAGACTGGGTGGAGGGGAAAGGGGAAAAGGAGGTTAGCTGAGCCCATTCTGAGGCATATGGCTGCCCAGCCCCAGCCCCCAGCCCCACTGAGGACCCCTGGCAGGGTGGGGTAGGTCACAGGTGGCCTCCACGATACTGGTGTCCAAAGGATGCCAGAGCCCCCAGGTACCCCTCCTCTCCCCCATCTCCCACCTGTGGAGGACAACCTGTCACCTGGGGTTCAGATGGACCAGGAGGGTCACAGTGGTGGCCCAGACTGTGGTTCATGGGTATGCACTGTTTGGCCCACAGCAGGTTTTGAAAAGTATTTATAACACTGACATCTAAAATCCAGGAATGTGAATCAGCTGGGCTGACTAGAGACTGCCCCCTACAGGCAGGGTGTGGGAGCCACATGTTCCTCTTATGAGCCGGCTGCTGCCGACTCTATCAGCTGTGGCCACGGAAGAGAGAGGGCCTCCCACTCGGGAGAGCCTGTGCCAGCCTGTGTGGCCTTTCCTTCAGGCCGCCCCGCCTGTGACGACCACCTGCCCCTGATCACAGTCCCGCTACCTGGTCGTGACCCAGCCTGTGCCACATGAGACTTCTCTGGTCACTCAGTCTACACCTATCTCTGGGATCCCTGCAATGGACCAGATGCTACAATAGGTGCTGGGGACGTAGGAGTGGGCAAGACCAGGTCCCCATGACCTCTAGGCTGGGCTTAAAGACCCTACAGAGAGAGCCACCGCTGCTCTCTGGTCCCACCTGTGGCAGCAGCCTTGCGGGCCTTAGCTTTCACTGCCCACCGCCCCAGTCTGTGCTCCACACGGCAGCCAGAGGGGTCTTTTAAAATGTAAAGAGACCGAGCAATTTTTCAGTAAGTTTACTAAAGACTAAGGTGTCAGTGCTTGTTCTCTAGTTGCAGTGAAAGTGCACGGCACTAAGATAAGATGCTAACCACGCGGCGGGCTGGGTGAGGGTCCACAGGCACTCTGTACGGACACACCTCGTTTCATGGCACTTCACTCCGGTGTGCCTCACAGATACTGTGCTTGTACAAGTTCAAGGCTTGTGGCAACCCTGCGTCGAGCAAGTGTATCGGAGCCATTTTTCCAACAGCCTGTGCTCACTTCATGTCTCTATGTCCTGTGTTGGACATTCTCTCACTACCTCAAGCTTTTTCATCATGCTATTCATAGACTACGATATAGTGTAAACAGAGCTTTAATATGCACCGGGAAACCAAACAATGGGTGTGACTCGTTCTACTGTGAAATTCGCTTTATTGAGGTTGTCTGGAACCGAACCTGCAATATCTCTGAGGCATGCTCGTACCGTCTTTACAACTTTTCTGCAAATCTGAAATGATTTCAAAATACAGACTTTAATTGTTCTACATTCTGTTTTGGGGTCTTAAAAGCTTGCAAGCGGCCATCCAGATGCAACAATGGGTCTCTCCTCATCCTGAGCAAAGAAGAATGAAGAAAACCAAAGACACATGGACACAATTAGTCCGAGGGACTAGTGGACAGTGAGAACTTCAGCCTATGTGACCACAAGACCAGAAGAACTAGATGGGGCCCAGATGCCACTGTCAACCACTCAGCAAGGGACCAGTGCAGATCCTGGGGACAGTGGGAGAAAAATGTGGAACAAACCTCAAAGCCATAAAAAGGACCAGGCTTACTGGCCTGAAAGAGACTGGTGAGACCCCTAATATATGGGCCTTAGTCACCCTTCGGGGCTGGAATTGAACTCACTCCCGTGGCTTACAGCCAAACAACAGACAGACATACAGGGTGAACATCTACACCAGGCAGGTATACTCCTATGAACGATCAAATCAATCGGGGGAGAACAGAAGGGCAGTGTTTGCACAAAGACACAGCTGGGGGGAGGGCAGGAATGCACAGGAAAGAAGGACACAGGGAAGAGGAAACTACAGGGAGGAAGTGAGGAGAGAACAGTTGCATTGTGGGGATGGCAGTCAACGTCATGAAACAAAATGTGCATGAACTGCTGAATGGAAAATGAATTGAATTTGCTCTGTAAGCTTTCACCCAAATCATAATTAAGGCGGCACGGGGGTGGGGTGGGGGTGGAGTTCATTTTAAAAAAAACAAAAGCCCTTCCACCAGCTTCCCAGTGCCACTGGCATACGATCCCGAGGGTGGTCTTCGAGACTCTGAAGGGGCTGAAGCCACCTCTTCTGTTCCAGCTCCCTCTCTCGCCCTCGCTCCCACACTCACTCCTTCAAAAGGCTAAGCTCACTCCTGCCTCAGGACCTCTGCACCTGCTGCTGCCCTGCCTGGAATGCCCTTCCCCCAGCCACATACATGCTTGCTTCCTCTCTCCTCAAAGGCAACCTCCTTAGAGACACTTTCTCTGACTACTGTGCCTAAAGCTTGGCCACTCTATCAAACCATCCCTTTTTAAAAATCAAGGTAGCATCACAGTCTGCAGGCATTCCCTAGCGAGTCATCCCTCTGTGTTACTCGCCTCCACTTAAATGTAAATTCCAAGCATCCGGGGCCTTGAGCTTGTTTCCAGTGGAGGTTCCCAGCCTAGCCCAATGTCAGGCACAGTGAACCCTCCAAGCAGGTGGCTGGAGGAGGGACTGCCCCGCAGTGCTGCCCAGAAGGCGGGGCCGAGGGGCTTGGGTTTCATCCTGGACGCTCTGGGGCTTTAGGTATTTCAACGTCAGCTCTGGCTCCCATGGGAGAGTACGGGCAGCAGCCCACAGGGTGGCCCGGAGGCAGCATGAGTGGAAGGTAGGCTGGGTCTCTACTACGAAGGAGGGGACAGGCCTGAGATATTCAGGCCCCGGGACTGGGCAGGAACAAAGAAGCCAGGGCGCGCCACAGGTGTGGCCCCTGCCCTATGGTGACCGCCACCCCACCTGCACCCAGGCCCACCTGCTAAAAGGCCTCCGCAGTGAAGCTCCTGGGGTTCAGGGCACTTCTCCAAGGGCCCACCCTGGGATTAAATCCTCAGCTGTTCCCACCCTCTTGCCCTGGACCTGCCCCACCCACCCTGTCTTCAGACTCAACGTGGTGTCGGCAAAGCTTTTCATTTCGGTTTCACTCTGGCTCCCCACAGCCTTCTGTGCCCTGCCCCACCCTGGCCCCCAGCCCAGGCCCAGTTCCTGCCAGCCCAGAAGGGCAGCCAGGTCAGCACTGAGCTCACCCTTCAGACGAGGCCCAGCTGCCCCACCCTCGGGCTGTCCCTCTGCAGTCAGCAGAATCTACACCCTGAGGGACAACCCTCGTATTGCCCTGATCAACAACTCGTCACCCTCACCAACAACCAACCCCCTCATCACCCAACCAACAGCCTCCTCATCGCCCTGACCGACAACCAATCTCCCTGTCACCCCATTAACAAGCCCCTTGTTGCCCTGACCGATAACTAACACCCTCATCTCCTGACCAACCACCCCCTTGCTGCCTCACCAACAACTCCTTTGTCATGGCATTCACTCAGCAAAGTCCACACATGAGGGGTGCCACACAGCTCTGCATAACGGGCTCTGGGGGAGCAAATGCGTGCTCCCTTTCCCTTGTCTGCTGCAACACCAAGCATGCGGCAGCCTCCCCCACAGCAGCCCTCATGCCTCTGCCCAGACAAGCACTGGTTTCCCATTAAAAAGGCCATCTCAGCCACACCGGGCCCCGAACCCCACGGGCCCCCTCCCCAGGCCCCCAGTGAGCACGCCACAGCGCCCACCACGGCAGGAGGCAACCCGGGCTCTGCGGCGCTGTGCCGGCCTCGCCCTTCTGCAGTGCTGCCTACACGATGACCTAGCATAGCCTCCCACTGCAGGCAAACATTTCCCAACAGCTTGTTCTTGGCCGAAAGCTAGCGCCTTTCCCGCAAATCGAGCCAGAGCGTCTTTCAGGGTGGGGGAGGGGGAGGAAGGACTGCTTTTTTGTCTGTTGCCTTAAATGAGCCTCATCGGTTGGTTAAAAGAGAGAGACAGGGACTACTAGCCCACTGTGAATCTTCGTGAGGGTCCAACGCTCAAGCTCACAAAGCAGGGGCCCCCGACCTTTTTGTGGGGGAGGCAGTCAGTCACACTGCTCCTGATGCTTGAGACTGCTTTGGGGGTGTGGGGCAGGAGAGGGGCTGACCCACCTCTGCAACAGCGGCACCTTCCCCCCCGGTCCCAGGCTCCCACTGGACCTGCCAGAGCCACCTCCCGGTAAGGCCTGACTTTCCGTGGCATGTGCTAGAGGTGACACAGGTCCCCCCCAGCTGCCTTGGCTCAGAGACTCAGTCAGGAGGCAGAGCCAGCTTTCCGATAATCCTCATTAGCCCAGGGGAGAAAACCCAGGGCAGAAACACAGAGGGACTTGCCCCAGCTGGAGTCCCGCCCACCACGCGTGCTCCCAGGGCCACTCCGCCCCTCCAAAGACTAGAATTAAAGCTACATGACTCTGAGCATGAACCAGTCCCCTCTAGTCTAAGACCAGAACTAGACGGCACCCGGCTACCACCACCAACCGTTCCGACCAGGGACGCAAAAGACAGTCCCAGACAGGATGGCAGAAATATGTCAGACAAAACTCAAATTCCTACAACAGACCAGCAGAGACTAGAGGAACCTCTGGGTTACTCTTGAAATGGAAGCCAGTCCTGTAGTCTGCTACGATCACCTATGAGCCCAGAAGGCCAACGTTTGCCCTAAATCAAAGGTGAGAAGGAGGGCGCAGAATGGGGGCTCCATGAACAGAGAGAGACCAAACACAACGGAAATTAAGAACACTGACACACCGCGCAAACGTGACCAGTGTCGCTGCACGGTACATACAGAAATGGCTCAAGGGGACCCTAATCTGCTGGATAAATTTTCACCAGGAAAACAGTGTTATCAGAAAAACAAAACGAAATCCCGGACTCCACCTGTAGCTCGGCTTTGCTCTTCCGGGAGCTCCTTCGGACCGGGTAGAAGTCCGTGAGTTTGCGATTCTGCTGCGTTTTTCCTTGAGCTCTGGGGTAGAGAGAGGAGAATGACGAGTGAGTATTAGTGTAAAAAATCACGCTGGCACCGCGAGGCTCCAGGGAGGTGATGTGACTTAAACACTCTCTGTCCACTGGGGTCTGATGGGGACCTCGGGGAGTATCAAAGACAGGCTGCCCACTCTTGGGGAGAGGGAAGGCTCTTGAGCCAGGGACCCAGGCAGGACTGAGGTGCTGACCAAAAACAGCATGGCTGGTGACGACCCCAGCGATGCCGGGACAGTGACCACTCCACCCTGACTGCCCCACGCCGTGTTGGGAGCATTCTTACTTTTTCCGTGGGCCTTGCTTGCCCTTGACGGGTTTCTTCTGGGCTGGCTTGGCCATGGCTGCGTTGGGAGAATCACTAGATGAGGTTGGAGTTTTTGGAGGTTCTGCTGCTTCCGATTTTTGGTTTGGAAAAGGGGCCAGGGGGCCTCTCCCGGCATCTTTGAGCTTCTGTTCCTCGGCCTTCACAGGGCTTCGGACGGCATTCCCGGTGCTTCTTTTCTCTGGGGACAGAAGGTGGGGAAGACACAGGCTGACTGCTGGCACCCAACGTCTGGACAGTCAGCTGCATTCTACGACAGGCCTGGGGAAGAGGGTGCTATGGGGTGCCGGCTGCTGTGGGAGCCACGCCTAGCTCTCACTTTTGACTGAGACCTGGGCAGGGCATTTGGGCGTCTGGGCCTTGACGTGGGAGGAAGCCTCGAAGCAGCAGCTGCATTGCAGACAGTGCTGCTGGCCTGGGCCCCAGCCAGAGCCTCCGGGAACCGGGCTGCAGGCTCCCTAAGAGGCAGCTGTGCGGGTGCTGGAGGGGAGCAAGGGCAGAGGCGGAGCCTCCTCCCCAGCACAGAGCCCATGTCAGACTCCTGCGAAGAGTTCCCTCTGGAACAGGCAGGGGGCCCAGCGTTCATGTCCAAGGTGAATCTCAGCTGGGTGTGCTGCGAGGTGCATCCCAAATGATTTGCTAGTAAACAGTTACAAAGCATTGGTGCAGGTGAATAATTCACCTTTATCTATTTAAAAAAAATTATTTTCTAAAAATAAATAAGTCACGCATTGTGGATGGGGATGTGAAATGATGCAGCCGCTCGGGTCAACGGTCTGCCAGCTCCTCAGAAGGTTAAACAGAGTTACTATACGCCCTAGCAATTCCGCTCCTAGATGGGAACCCAAAAAAAACCCAAAAACCTACTTCCACACAAACGCTTGTACAGGAACGTTCATAGCCTCATTATTCCTAACAGCCAAAAAGTGATAGCAACTCAAGTGTCCACAAATGGATGTATGGATCAACAAAATGTGGTCTATCCACACAATGAATACAATCCAGCCCCCAAAAGGCATGCGCTGACATGTGCTACAATGTGGAGACATGTGCTCAGTAAAGCGGCCAGACACAAACTGCCACATAGTATAGGATTCCATTTCTAGGCAAGAGGCAAACCCACAGACACAGAAAGCAGACTGGTGGTTGCCAAGGGTTAGAGGGAAGGGGGGATGGGCCTTTTGGGGAGATAAAAATGTTTGGAACTAAACAGTGGCGAAGGTTTCACAACTTTGTGAATATACTAAAAACCACAGAACTGTCCATTTTTAAATGGGGAATTTTATGCTCTCTGAATTATACCTCAATTAAAAAAAGAAAAGAATACACATCTGGGAAGACTTTCAGACCACTCTCACCCCCTGCCCCAACATGCTTTCTTGGGTGAAACCAAAGGGAGGAAAGGCTACCCTGGAGAGTGTGGTGCCCATGAATGCCATCTCTCATGTCAGTGTGTGTCACAGCACAAAGGCGGCCAAGAATCACGGACAGGAGCCTGGTCCTTGGGGTCACGCCCAAAGTACATCAACCCTAACTTCTAATGGTGGGTATCCAGGAACACTAGGAGCCCAAGGGCACTGGGTGGCACAAACAGGTGAGTGCTCAAACACCAGATGAAAGGTCAGGGACTCACACCCACTCAGAGGCGCCTCGGCAGACAGGCCTGGCAGGCTCCTTCTGAAAGGGCACAGCCTTAAAAGCCCTGCATAGCATGGTTCTGCTCTGCACACATGGGGGGCCCAGAGTTGGGATTTACTCAAAAGCAAGTTGTAACAACGTGAGCCAAGTAAGTCTGTGCGCTAGTAGCTCAGGCACCAAGCCCACTCACTCCAAAGAGGACATGAGCCTGGCCAAGCGCCATTTACATAGAGCCCCCTCCCCAGTCCCTACGTGCCAGGTGCCAGGTCACGGGCCACAGGTACAAGGGTGAGCAGGACGCAGAGCTCCCGTCCAGGAGGGGCAGCCCAGTTCCGGGCCACTTCATGGAGCCCTTCTGCACAGAAGCTTTAACTGTCCTTCAAAGAGGACTCCTCTCTGTTCCAATGGACAGCTGAGGAGGAGGCTCGGAGAAGAACAGCCACCTGCCCAGTTTTCAGCAGCTGGCATCGAGTCGGCTCTGACTCACAGCAACCTGTCCATCAGAGCAGAACTGCTCTCCGTAGAGTTTTCACTGGAAGGAAGGTTGGGCAATCCTACTTCGTAGTGATACTGCCTCAGAAACCCAAGGAGGGGTCGCTATGAGTCGGGGCCGACTCGACGGCACATAACAACAATATTTTGCAAGTAAATCACCAGGCCTCTCTGCTGAGGCACTTGTGGGTGTACTCAAACCACCAACCTTCCAAGCAGCAGCAGCCAAGCATGTGAATTTTTTACATCACCAGGGACTCCGTAACTTGCCCAAAGGTCTTCTACTTTTAAGTGGCAGAGCTGGGATTTGAACCCAAGTCTTCTGAAAACTGACTGAGAGATTACTTTGTGCCCCGGGGGAGATACAGCCAAGGGCTGGCTCCCACCCCAGTCCGGTTCAGGGCTTCCCTACCCTGTGTTCTCAGCTCTGCCCAGAGGCGGGCTAAACAATCATTGTTAACATTCTGTAAATGAATACCACAAAACGTGGATGAACTTGGAGGACAGTATGCTGGGTGGAACAAGGTGATCACCAGACAAATACTGCAGGAGTACACTATTAAAATGCAGCCAGAGGCTCTGCTTCTTTCAGGCAAGTTGTAAGCAAGAAGGGAGCATGATGCGTTGGGAGAAGTCACCTCTCCACTACAACTTTACAAAGGAAGATTAGGATTAAAGCAAAATTTCTAAGGAGTTTCAGCTTGTGTTGCAGGACCAGACGGAACTGTCAACAGCGGTACATTTTCTAGTTTAAAATCCTAACCCTAGATCCCAACACAGGAGTACACTACTTCAGAGATGAGCACTAAACCCTCAAGAGGAAAGAAACTTGGGAATCGGGCTTAGGGTCAGCTCCTAACAGGGAAGGAAGTTTCCTCCTCACGTTCACACATCACCGTAGCTAGGACTGCAACGGCTGGCTTTGCAGAATCTAGACTGCTTGCTTCTGCACTTCCAGCGCTTGAGAGCTGCTTTAATTGAAGGTCAGGTGCGTTGCTTTTGCAACCTGCCCAGACAAGTGAACTTGCAGGATATGCTAGCTCTTGTGAATGCAGGGAGAACCTATTAGGCCAACGGGGCACACGCCCTGGGCTAGGCCACTGTTTCCTCCTGTGTCTGTGCTCAAACAGAAAGAAGGTGGTGCGCACAATAAACCAGCTGCCACCGAGTCAATTACGACTCATGATGACCCCATGTGTGTCAGAACAGAAGTGACCTCCACGGGGTCTCCAGGGTCTGATTTTTTTAGAAGCAGATTGCCAGGCCTTACTTCTAAGGCACCCCTGATTAAACTTGAACCCTCAACCTTCTGTTTAGCAGCCAAGCATGTTAACTATCTGCACTACTGAAAGGCTCTAAGTCCATAGCGTCTGTGCATTATGACGAGGGCGTGCGATTTCTGACACAATCACCCGCCCCTGCCGTCAGAAAGGCCCGTGCCTGAGGCTTACCTTCTCGCTTCCGGTAGATTCCAGCTAATGGCTTCGCCTGGCATTTGCCTTCATGATGTGTCACTGAATTCTCTTCTTGAAGCGGGGAACGCATCCCAGAGCATTTGTTCGGGCTCATGTAGGAATAGATCTTTGACTGTCCGGTAAACACGTTCTCCTAAAAAGACAAATGTGACTTCTGAAAGAGGCTTGAAGGAGACAGGCACAAGGGCCGCATAACATTTAAAGGGAGGGGGGAAAATTCCGCATACAAATGACAAAAACAAACATCATCATCAAGGAGGCCGCCCCCCAGTCTCAGGAGAGCACTGGAAGGGTTTGAATCTCCCAGATCCAGGTCAAGCCCTCCAAGGAAGGAAGGTCTCTGACTCTGGGCACTCAGGAGATATGTGACCAGTAGAACCAGCTGTGCACAAAGGTGTATGGAAAGGAGACAACCAAATAGCAACAGTGGCCCCAAGGACCCACGGCAAACAAAGTGGGAGGAGTCTGAAGGGCAGGGCGGCTGTGCGACAAAGGTCGAAGTGCCTAAGGCATCTGACGGCTGACCAGATGGCTGGCGGTTCAAACCCACCAGCCACTCCTGGGAAGGCAGATTGAGCAATTTACTTCCGTAGTGATACCGCCTGGGAAACCCAAGGAGGGGTCGCTATGACTCGATGGTACTGAGTTGAGTGACTTCAGCCAGACAACCCCATGAACCACCTTTCAGTCCCCAGGCCAGCTGGTGCGGCTTGTCAGCACAGCCTGAGCCTTCTGTGTGCCCAAGCCCGCCCCCTTCGAATCACTGCACCACCCCGAAGCCTCCCAGGGCCGCGGTTGGGGGAATTCTCTCAGAGTGACTGGGGGAAGGGGAGCTAAGGAAAGCAAGCCTCCAGCCAGCGCACTTGGGGCGGTCACTGCACTGCAAACCGCACCTTGGCGTTAATCACAGTGTGCAGGCCGCTGGGGCGGGGCAGGTCACCGCTGGAGTCTCTGGGGGTGGGGCCTCTCCGCTGAGTAAGCACAGACGGGAGGAGGGCGCCCCCAGGAACAATGCCAGGGCCTCTCGGAGGGCCCGGGGAGCCTCCCAGTCGGCGTGCCCCTGAAGGCCCCCGCACCCCCTGGGAGCAAAGCCACCTCCGGGGACACCGCGCTGTGCGGTGTGCGGATGGCAAACTTTTTGAGGTCAAACACCGCCGCGGCCCCGGGGCCAGGCTCATGGCGGAGCAGCGTGGACGCCGCTCCCCGACAGGCGACCGAAAAGGAAAGTTGCCCCGGCCGGGCGTCCCGCCCAGAGCGCGCCGGGGATCCCAGGGGGCGCCCACGTGCTCGCGGCCCGGTCCCGGCGGGCGGCCCGGCGGGGCGCTCGGCGCGGAGAGTGAGTGCGGGGAGATGCCTGCTTACCCCGTCGGTGCGGGGCCTCCCCGGGCCCCTCCGCTCCACCATCTCCGGGCCCGGGGCCGTCGCTGCC
>NW_006921635.1:2137192-2143681 GCF_000298275.1 Orycteropus afer afer
GGGCCGCAGCGAATCCCCGCTCGGGCACGCCCCTCGCGCCGCGCCCCAGCCACTCCGGGAGCAGGGGGCGGAGCACACGGTAATGACAGCCCGGCTCGGGCCACCGGCCCCGCCTCCGCCCGCCGCACCGCTGTGTGGGGAGTCGCGTCCGTGCCAGGCGCCAGCGGCGGCGCTGAGCGGGACCGCCCTCCCCGCCCCCGGTGGGTCTGCTGCTGCGCTCCCGGAGCGATGCTTTAGGCATGTGACCCTCCCCGCAAGCTCAGGGGGCTCGGATCCTCTCGGGATGGCATTTTAAGGTGGGGATTCTGAGGTTCAAGGGAGCTGACAAGTGATGGTGCCAGGCGTCACACCCAGAGGGTCTGGCTCCGTAGCACGGAGGAGACAGAGCCAGACAAGTTTGCTGCCGCTTTCTGTTGCATACGTTCTCACAACAGCCCTGTGAAGGTAGATACCATTATCGTCTCTTTTCCACGGACGGGAACACTGAGGTTCAGAGAAGCAAGGAGCCTAGCTTTCTAGCCCAGGCCAATGGCCCCCAGAGCCTGCACTCCCAACCACTACCGCTCCGTGACAGAGGAGGAAATTGAGGTTGGGAGGAGCGAATGGCGTTGCGGAAGGGTTTAGCAGGCACTCGGTTCTCCTGCCCGCCCTGAGAAAACGCCCTGGTACAGAGGTTCCAGGTTCTCGCTAGTGACCGACTCCGCATTTCTTCCTGCCCTGAGCCCTGGCTCCAGCCACTGGGGTGTGAGGGCCCTCGGCCAAGGTTTCGCTGCATTTATGCAGAGTCATAGATGAGCATAAAACACCCTGGGCCACAGGCTTCTGCTGCCTGGGTCCTGGCCTGGGGGCAGAGACTGAGTTTCTCTCCCAGCATCTAGCCCAGAGATCTTTGTCACCATGATCAAGTCACTGCCCCCGTCTGGGCTTCAGTGTCCTCATGTGTAAAAATAAAGTTGAATTCCATAACCTCCAGGAACACCTTCCAACATCCACAGACAAAGAAACAAGGTGTTCCCTTTAAGAGCTGCCGCCCCACCTTGCCTCCCCTTAGAAAGGATAAGGCCAGAAGGCTTGAAGGACAGGACAGAGGAAACAGCCACACAGAGCATCTTGTCCACTTTAGGGACTATTTTAACATCACCTTCCCCGCTCCAATATGTTCATGGCCTTGGTTTTCCCTACATATTAGTCCCCAAATGCTGGGAGTACATTAAAAGCTAAGTCTAGCACCCATTCCTCTCATCTCTGCGGCGCCAGCTCCCAAACCAAACCAAACTCACTGCCGTTGAGTTGGTCCTGACTCATAGCAACCCCTCCTTGGGTGTCCAAGGCCGTATCTCTATGGAAGTAGATTGCCCGATCTTCCTTCTGAGATCATTCAGCGGAAATTTCACAGCAGTCCTTCCTTTCTGTGAATGTTTGCTTTATGTATATAACAAATACACCATAAGGTGGACACACTCTTGGAGAACAGAAGGGCAGTGTTTGCACAAGGAGATAGCTGGGAGGGGGAGGGGCCACAGGTGTGCAAGGGAGGAAAGGACACAGGGAAGAGGTGACTATGAGGTGACTAAGAGGAAGTGGGAAGAGAGCTGTTACACTGTGGGGAATTGCAGTCAATGTCATGAGACAAAATGTGTATGAACTGCTGTATAGAAAATGAATTTGCTCTGTAAACTTTCACCCAAACACAATAAAAATTTAAATATATGTATATATCTATACACACACACACACACACACACACAGAGCACCGAGGAGCTCTGGTAGCATAGCGCCTAAGACACTTGACTGCTAACCAGAAGGCTGGCGGTTCAAACCCACCAGCTACTCCTCGGAAAGAAGGTTGGGCAATTTACTCCCATAGTGATACTGCCTCGGAAACCCAAGGAGGGGTCACTAAGCATTGGGTCTGACTCAACGGCATATAACAACAACATATACACCCTAAAACAAACAATAAAAACACTTAACACTGCCCAGGATCTCACAGAAATAGAATTCAACATCAGAATTCCAACAGCTAACCCTTACAGAATGCTTACTCCTTGTTAGGCCCTGTACAAACACACTATTGGATTCAGTCCTCCCAACAACTTGCAAGACTGATCTGTCATTCCTGTTTTCAAAACATGGAAACTGAGGCTCAGATACTGCCATTTGAGGCCACGTTACCATGAAGAAAGAATATTGCTTCCCTCTAATTCAGACACTAAAATACATTTTAGTCCTTCAATCAACTAACACAGGCTGAGTACCTACTTTGCTCCAGCAGTGAACCTACAGAGACAGATGGGGTACACTGAACAGAGGGGTTGGCAGGCCCTGTAAGCCATGGTGAAGACTGTAGACTTGATCCTAAATGGGCGTGTAGGGGGCGGGAGATGGAAAGAGTAGGGAAGGTCATGGGTCAAGATCTGTGCTCTTAGACACCACTGAGATAATGAACTGGCAATGGTCAAAGCGGAAGGAGGGAGACCAACTTGGGGCCCACTCGCCAGTGACAGTGCACATGGATGGAAGCAGATCCTCCTCAAATGAATACCCTCTGGGTTGTAAATAGTTACATGTTTATCAAACTTCAAAACCAGAGAAGCGATGCCTGGATCTGAACATCTTATTCGTGTGACCCAGCGAGGCTCCCAGAGTGAACTGCAAGGTAGGAACAGACAGTTTTTCTGGAAGAAAAAGACTGACCCCTTGTTTATCTGAGGTACTTGAAATGATTTAATATTTATAATTCTAAATACCCAAGTTAATAGTCTGTCAGAGTAACAATGCCTAAGAAACAAGGAACTCCTAATTTTAGGCTAAATGGCACTAAAAAATAATTGAACCGAAAAACCCAAACCTATTGCCATCAAGTTGATCTTGACTCCTAGCGACCCTACAGGACAGAGTAGACTGCTTCATAGGGTTTCAAAGGCTTTACAGAAGCAGACTGCCTCAGTTTCTCCCGTGGAGAGGCCAGTGGGTTCACACCGCCGACCTTTTGGTTCACAGCCAAGTTCTTTTACCCACTCTGCCACCAGAGCTCCTAAATGATAATTGGATGTTTGATTTGTAGGCCTGCATGGTTGGAGCTGGAAAAATACTCATCTTCGCTTTGTCTGAGACGGGAGGCAGAGTGGCACTAACACAGCCAGACTGGGTAGTGACTTTGGTCTTGACCTTCCACTTCTGAAAAATGGGAATAATAGTCTGTAAAGCTGAAACCTTTTTTATAATAGAGTGCCCTCAGTGATAATTATTATTTGTCCTATTTGAGGTTTCTCAATCATAAAGTGGTTAGTTCTTTTCTCCCATGGATTAATTAAAACAACCTTCTTTTTTATTTTTTTTTTTAATGGACTACTTATGAAACAGGTAGTTTCAATGACTTTGCTGTGACTGTCAAGGGGTAAATGAATCAGGGAAGCATAATTTCATTACGATTTGTCAGATAAATGAGTCAGATAACATTAAATATACTCTTAGCTGCTTAGCACTTTCAGAGGAAAAATGCTAAGTCTTAATTTGCTCTGTGGGAATTGGGTCTGAAGCGCCACACCCTAAATTTCACTATGCTTCATTTCTGCATCAGTCATCTGGGGAGTTTTGTCCCCAAAGCCCCTAAAGGGATGCTGGGAAAATCAATGATGCAACTGTATGCTGGGCCGGGAAACAAAGGGGCCCAATAAATATTTGCTAATTGAATAATTTTCATTCATCATCACTGCTATACGGAGCATAAAGTACTCATGCAAGTTCCTACTAACATGGGCTGCCTTGGGATTGTAAGAAAAATGGAAAGCTCTAACTAATTAAAATAATAATTCTACTCAACCCCCTTTTGGCCCTTAAGCGTGAAGGAGGCACAGCGGCTGGAAATGACCCCGTTGAAGATCACTGTGCCGCATAACGTGGGCTGACTGTCCTGGCAGGAAACTAAGTGTGCAAAGGGAACTGCAGGACGGACGCCGCCTCCCGCGGTAGTACAAGCCCACCCAAGCCATCTCCCCAGGACGGCAATCACCAGCTGTGGGAAGGGGGCTGCCCCGGGAGGTGTTAGGGATCCCGTCCAATTGCCCCCAAAGTGGGCCAGCGAGCGTGCCGGGCCCCCACCCGGGCGCGCAGAGCTGACTCAGGGCACTCCCCAGGGTGTAGGTTACAGTTCTGGCACCTGCAGCCCTCCTCCTGCCTTCTCAGGAAGCGCCCTCGCATCGAGGTCACCCCTTCCCCACCCGGAGAGAGCCCCAAAGTAGGTGAAACCTCATCCCATCTTTGTATTAATAACCATTCCTCAGATGCGCCCGGCCCTTCACTTTCCAAAGGGCTTTGACAGATGGATCCGCTGCCTTCGGAGGGGGGAAACTAAGGCAAGGCGGTAGGAGGGGCTTCTGGGCGCGGGGTCGAAGCTGGGGTGGGGTGGGCTCCCAGGCAGCCCCTCCCCCTCCCGCTCCCGCCCGCCCCGCCCGCAGCAGGGCGCCTCCTGCCTCTGCTCGGCTCCCCGACCCCAGTCCAGCGCTACGCCCCCGCCCCCAGCGCCGGTGCCCTGGGCGAATACCTCTAGCCATAGCCCCGGTCTGTCACTGCCTCGATCTCCCGGGAAACGGAGCTTTCGAAAAAAGTTGCAACAACTGTAGCCAACTGCTCGGCCGAGATAGAGCTACCAGCTCTGATTGGCACTGCCGTCCGCCTCTCCAGGATCTCCCAGCCGTGATAGGCGAGCTTGGAGGGAAAACCCGCCTTAGCCCCTGCCTCTCCGGGGCGGGGCGAGCGGCCGCACTTTCTACAAACGATTTCGGGACAGGTCCCTGCGGAGGAGGTGGGAGGGGGGGTTTAAATTTTACCGTCTCCCGGCGCTGATTGGCTGCTGTGGATTGACGCCCAGGCTGCCATTGGGAGACCCTAGGCTCCTCCCACTCCCGGGGCCGAAGCTCCGCCTCTGGGGGTTTAGTCACGCGGCTGGCAGCCAGGGCTCGGAGCTGACCGGATCTGGGACTTCCGGTTTCCTCTCCGGTTTGACCGGAACCCGAACTTTGACCCCCTATACCTCGCCTTGTGACCTGGGAAGCCTAGCTCTCCTGGCAAGTTGGGATCGGCGGCACTTTGACATTTGATCCATTCATTCCAATGTTTGAAAGGTTAATTGAAAGAGGCTCGTCTTCCAGGGTTCAAAACCAACTTGTGCAACTCCGCCAACAACTAACTAGGTCAGTGAGTGAACGTCCTGGAACCTCAAAGATCCTAACCCAAGCCATCCACCCATTTTACAATTGTGATGACAGAGGACCAGAGGGAACAGGAAATTTATGTGCTGTCACCGGTCATCCAGCAATTTAATACGAAGGCCTAGATTTAGCCCTTCACTGTTATTCCACCAGAGGGCGACAGTAACTCCATGGAAGCAACCTTGTCCAGTTCCCCACCCATTTGGAGCGTCGGATGGGTGTCTTAGGCTGGATTTGCTACAGAAGCCAAACCATTGAAGCTTATATATGGATATATATAGAGAGAGATTTATCTCAAGGAAATGGCTCACCCAGTGGTAGAGGCTGGCAAGTCCTAAGTCCGTGGGTCGGAAGTGAGGTTGGAAGCTTCTCCTGACTCTAGGAAGCTGAGCAGGGCAGGGCAGGTCAGACAGTAGGCTGCCGGCTCACAGCTGTAGGGGCTAACACATCCCAAGAATGTCTGGAGGTCAGATGATAAACCAGATGCAGGATACAGAGAGAGGAAAAAGCCGCAGAGCTTTGCCAGAAGGTCCATATATATATGGCCTTCAAGGCAGGCCACACCTAGGAAACTCTCAACTGATTGGCTGCCCATAGCAGATCTCATCAAGGAGGTGGCTGCATTACATCAGATCTCATCATGAAGGTGACTGTATTATGCCAGATGGAGATGACTACATCATTGCACAACAAAACTACATCATAACTGCCAGCCCACTGGGAATCATGGCCCAGCCAAGTTGACACACAGTCTTAATCGTCACAGAGTCCCCTAGTGTACATAGGTCAGGTCAGAGCTGCAAGTCCATTCAGGAGTGCCTCAGAACAGAGGCCTGGCAACTTGCATGCAAGCCATTGACAGCCTATGGAGCACAGTTCCATTCTGACACAGACAAGGTTCCCATGAATTGGAATCAACTCTGACAAATGGTTTACTGGTTACCATTGTTCAAGGTCCCATTGTAACAGGAGAGTATGATAAATAAATAAGGTGCTGCATGTGAAAGCATTTGGGAAAGTCCAAAGTGACAACTCCACTCCTAACTTGCTGGCTCACTCTCTAAGCCTGTACCCACTGGGAGGCATATCATTTCAGGTTTCTGGCCCTCCACTTACCCACCTGTCAAATGAGGAATCAGGCTGTGAACTCCCAGGTTCTTCCAGCTTCCATAGTCTATTAAATATATTAGATTTAGATATTAATGTTTAGATACTCCTAAAATTCTTTCCTTCAACACATTTATTGAGCTATATGCCTGGCAATAGGAGCTCTGGT
>NW_006921635.1:2164445-2167816 GCF_000298275.1 Orycteropus afer afer
CTATGAAGCTGAAATCTTTACAGAAGCAGACTGCTACATCTCTTTCCCGAGGAGTAGCTGGTGGGTTTGAACCACTGACCTTTCAGTTAGCAGCTGAGGACTTTAACCACCATGGCACCAGGAATACAGACTATGAATGAGGGAAACCCAGCTCAGCCGCGTTCAAGGAAACATAGGAGTTTTGAGTCTCACAGGAACCTTGTTGGCACAGTGGTTAAAGCACTCAGCTGCCAACCCAAAGGCTGGTGGTTCGAACCTAGCAGCTGCTTCTTGCACAAAAGATGCTTCTGTAATAATTACAGCCTAGGAAACCCCATGAGCCAGTTCTATTCAATCTTATAGGGTTGCTATGCATCAGAATTTACTTGAAGGCAATGGGTTTGTTTTTTGGTTTATTGAGTTTCAGGCATAGTGGGCTCCAAGGACCCATGGGATTTCATCAGGATTCACTCCCTTCGTCTCTCTCCCTGCCATCCTATTTGCCCTGCTTTTCTCTAGGTTGGCCTCACTCTCAGACTGGCCTCATGCTGCACATGGCCTATGTCCCCACTTCCCAACAGTACATTAGCAGCATCAGTAGTAAGAGAATGTTTTTTCCCCTACTATTTTCAATACAGAGTCTTGGAATTGAGTCCCATTGGCCTGGCAGTGGATGCAATCCTCCAGTTGGCTTATCTATTCAACTTTGGAGTGATATGTATGGGAGGTGGACAAGAGGTTAGCACTCACCACACCACATGGACTTTGAGAGGGGACATACCTGAAGAGAGATAGATAGCACACAGGCAAAAGCAACCATTGCCCATCACAATGTTTACTATCTTGAAAAAATCCAGTAGATACTTCAGCTATGTTCTGGAGTTCCTGGTTTCATTGGACATTGCTGACTACTTATTTCTTGAAACTACTGCCTTTGCATCCATGATATAGTTTCTCCTTTGCATCTCCCCTGACCCTTCTCAGGTTTACTGAGTCTTTACAGGTGCTTACAGGTGTCCCTTATGGTTCTGTCCTTGACTCCTTTATTGGCTTGGCATTCTCTCCAGTTTTATACTCACTCACGTTTTAATTCTCATCTGGATCCCTGGACTGCAGACCCTAACTGCTTGGTAGACATCTCCACTTGGATGTCCCATAACCAGAAACAAACAGTCAAGCCCATTGCTGTCAAGTTGGTTTCAACTCAGAGCGACTCAATAGGACAGAGTAGAATTGCCCCATAGGGTTTCTAAGATTGTAATCTTCATTGAATCAGACAGCCACATCTTTCTCACAAGGAGCCACCTGCCAGTGGATTTGAACAACCAACCGTTTGGTTAGCAATCAAGTGCTTAACCACTGTGCCACTGGGGCTTCTTGGATGTCCCAAACCAATCCCATTGCCATTGAGTTGATTCTGACTCATAGCGACCCCACTGGATTTCCAAAGCTGTAAATCTTTATGGAAGTCCATTGCCTTCTCTTCCTCCCACAGAGCAACTGGTGGGTTTGAACCACCGACCTTCTGGTTAGCAGCCACATGCTTTACCCACTATGCCACCAGAGCTTCTTCAGATGTCCCATAGGCTCTCAAAATTCCTTGATAGACTATTGGTGGCCCCCAGTGAACAATGCCTCCCACTAGTCAGACCCCTGTGTAATTGCCCTAGCTGGCCTTGTTAACCAGGGGAATGTGACAGAAATGTCATTGTGCCAGTTGTAGGCATAAGATTTCAGAAAATCTGGCAGCCTCTGTTTTCATGCTCTTGGGAGCCCTGAGTTGCCATCTGAGAACCATGGGAAGGCTGTTGGAGAGACTACGTAAAGAGGAAATGTGAACAGACCATATGGACAGAGAAAAGGACAGGGAGGCCAAGCCATCCAGCATTTCAGCTGAGTCCACAGCTGGCCCACCGGCTGATGATCAGCAAGACCAGCAGAAGAACCGCCCTGCAGATCCCAGCCCAGCCTGAACAGTCATGAGACACAGGAAGATGGTTGCTGGGGTCAGCCACTCCGTTTCAGGGTAGTTTGTTACACAGCAATAGATGAGCACAACATTCTCCTATCTGAAAGCTAAACTCATTCCTTTCGTTTCCAGAGCAGTTTCTCTTCCTGAGGTCACAGTTTCAGCTAATGGCACCATTATTTACCAGGTACTCAAGCCAGAAACCTAAGCATTGTCCCAGAATCCCCACTCTTGACCACCCTCATCCAACCAGTCATCATGTCTTGCTGGCTTTGCCTCCAACATATTTCTTGAATCTGGCCCCTTTTTATTCCTCAGCTAATGTTGCTCTGGTTCAGATCCTTGACTTCTCTTCTCTGCACCTGTCTGTTCTGACTTGAGGCCAGTTGTTAGGTCCATCAACCACACTGCTCCCAGAGTGGTCCACCCAGGATGCATATCCGACCACGGCAGTTCTCTGTGTAACAGGCTCTGAGTTCTCTGCAGCCTAAAGAATAAAGTCCACCTTGGCTATAAAAGACCTTCTGTGATGGCCTTCATCTACCTGTGCCACCTTATCCCCTTCCACTCCTCTTTACTTCCTATATCAACTGGGGTTTGGGCAGGAGACAGAAATAACACCAGTTAATATGAGGAACTATTAAGTAGGTATGTACTGCTCAGCTAGGAAACTGAAAGGGTAAAAGGAGAACTGCAAGGCATCGTGGCAACTTCGGGAAGCCGTACTCACCACTTAGGCCAAGGGAACAAAGGGAAGAAGCTGGTGCCGTGAAAATTTAGATACATAGGACTTTGTTGCTGGAACCCAAACCCCCAAGGAGGGGGCTCTGCTCAGTTGTTAGTGTGTCTGAACTTAGGGGGCAACCCTGTGGGGGCTCTGGCTGGATCTAGTGTCTTGGGGGGAGGGATTAGTGTGATGAAATTAGTTCTGGAAGTAGAGGAAAAACTGCAAACTGGATTTAGCTACTGTTGATGTACTGGTTAAGGCACTTAGCTGCTAATTGAAAGGTTGCTGGTTCAAACCCACCAGCTGTTCCATGGAAGAAAGAGGAGGCAGTCTGCTTCTGTAAAGATTTACAGCCTTGGAAACCCAATGGGGGTTACTGTGAGCTGGGATTGACTTGATGGCAGTGAGTTTGTTTGTTTGAAACAGGAAGGAACTACCACTGCCAGGGTGAAGAACCTTTGCTGGGATGATATTCACAAGAACCTGTTTCCTCCTCCAACCTTGCAGGCTCCTTCAACCGCCCCCTATGGCATCGTCAAACACAGAAACGGCTGGCAAAGCAGAAATGTATTTTGCTGAATTCTGGCCTCAGGTCCTCAAACAGAGGATAGAAGCTTGGGTTTGGGGCTGTGCAACGTCTTTTTTTTTTTTTTTTTTAATTTAAATATTGTAATAGTCTCACCCTCACACATACTC
>NW_006921635.1:2167916-2173745 GCF_000298275.1 Orycteropus afer afer
TTTTTTTTTCTTTAATTTATCCATGTTTTCATTTAATTATTGTCTAATTATGGGCATACTTCTGACACATTTGTTTTAATGTATTTTGCATATCATCTTCTGCTTTTCTGTTTGCCATTAATGACAGTTTTGCATAATTTTATATCATCATTGTCACTTTCAGGATTTTTTGTAATTTAGTCACTTCTCCTGTTTTGTAAACCTCTGTTGGATCCCGTTCAATCACTAGCAGTGTCCATCTCTGAACAACTCGTCAGGCATTTCTTTTTTTATTGAACATTTGATTGTTGTTTGGGTGGAAGTTTACAGAGCTTAGTTTTTCATTCACATGTGCTCACACTTTGTTTCATGACAGTTACAATCCCTCAATGCACCAACGCTCTTGCCACTTCCTCCCTGGGTTCCGTGTCTCCATTCACCCATCTTTCCTGTCCCTTCTTGTCTTCTGAGCTTTGTTTTTGGGCAAATGCTGCCCTTTTGGTGTCATATGTTTGATTGTTCTGAGAACGTTCCTCATGGGTGTTATCCTGCACTTCGTGGGCTTATTTGGCTACAAGGTGACCTCTGGGAATGAGTTAAGTTCCAGACATGAAGGGTGCCTAAGCGCCACAGTCTGGGGGTTCCATCAGGCTCTGGCCTGGCCTTTCTTGTTATTTTGAATTTTGTTCTACATTTTTCTCCTACTCGGTCCAGGACCTTCTGCTGTGATCTCAATCAGAGCTGTCGACAGTGGTAGCTGGGTACCATCTAGTTCTTCTGCTCTCGGGCTAGTGGAGGTCATGGTTTCTGTGGTCCATTAGTATGTTAGACTATTTCCTTTAGTCTTGGATTTTCTTTACTCTCCTTTGGTCTGGACCAGAAGAGACCAATAGCTGTATCTCAGATGGCTGCTTGTAAGCTTTTAAGACCCCAGTCACTATTCACCAAACTAGGAGGTAGAACATTGTCTTTATGGGCTATGTTATGCCAATTGTCTTAAACATCTCTCAAGACTATGGTCCTGAGCCTTCAAGCCCAGTGATTCAGTCCATCAAGGTATCTGGTTATAGTTAAGAGGTTTTCATATCTTTAGCCTCTGTATGTTCTACTATATATGCATGGATACACTTATACCACATATAAACATATATGTATAAATATCTGCCGGACCTATATATGCTTGTGGGTGTACTCACATATGCCATTCTATACTTGTTCAGCTTGCATATCTACCTATGTATCCACTCGTATATCATTGCTATTACAGGATTGAGTATGTAAGAATATATACCATTTTCACTTTTGTGTGTCTTCTGGTGTCTTCTTTTGCTTTGGTCATGCTGTGTTAATCTTCCCCTTATTGCGTATTATCTTTCCCTTCACCCAAGTTAATATGTCTACTATGTAGTTAGTAAAGAGTTCTGGTGGTACAGCGGTTAAGGCTTTTGGCTGGTAACAAAACCTTGGTGGTTTGAACCCACCAGCCACTCCACGGTGTGTGTGTGGGGGGCTGAAATGGAGCAGTCTGCTTCTGTAAAGATTTACAGTCTTGGAAACCCAACGGAGGTCACTCTGAATCAGAATCAACTCAACGGCTGTGAGTTTGGTTTAGCTAGCAAGTGACTTCCCCTCGTCCCCTCTTCCCCCTCCTATTCCTGGTAACCATCAAAGACTATTATTTCTGTATGTAAAATTTTTCTTGACTTTTTAAAATTATAGTGCTCTCCTACAATATTTGTCCTTTTGTGATTGAATTTATTTAACTCAGCATAATGTCTTATACATTCATGGGTGTTGTCAGATGCTTCATAGATTCACTGTTATCTTTTATTTTGCATAGTATTCCATTGTGTGTCTGTACCAGTGTAATGTAGTTTGTTTATTCATTCATTAATAGGCACTTAGGTTGTTTCCATCTTTTTGCTATTGTGAATAACACTGCCATGAACATGGGTGTGCATTTCTACTTGTGTCTTGGCTTTGATTTCTCTAGGGTATATACTAGTAGTGGGATTGCTGGATCATGTGGTATCTCTGTTTCTAACTTTCTAAGGAAGCACCATACTCTTTTCCACAATTGTACCATTTCACAATCCCACCAGAAGTGTATGAGAGTTCCAATTGCCCCACACTCTTGCTAATGTTTTTTTTTGGCCATTGCTGTTATTCCTGGGCTAAGATGTTATCTCGTTTTTGATTTGCATCTAATGATTGGGAACATCTCTTCATGTATTTGTCAGCAGCCTGAATGTCTTCTTTGATGAAGTGGCTGTTCATGGACTTTGCCTATTTTAAATTGGATTGTCTTTTTGTTGTAGAGGTGTTAAACTTTTCTACAAATTTTAGTGATTAGCCCCTCTTCAGATACGTCATTGCCAGAAAATGTTCCCACTCTGTAGGTTTTCTTTTTACTCTTTTGTAGAAGTTTTTTGATGTACCTAAGTGTTTAATTTTTAGGCAATCTAAGTTGTCTATTTTATCTTCTGCTGTTTGAATTTTTAGTTATGTTTGATAGACTATTTATGCCATAAATTAGGGCCCTGAAGTTTGCCCCTATTTTTTCTTTTATGATCTTTATAGTCTTAGGTCTCTGATCCATCTTGTGTTAGTTTTTGTAAATAGCGTGAGGTATGGATCCTGCTTCATTTTTGTGCAATTGGGTATCCAGTTTTGCCATTGTAGTTTTGTTAAAGAGACTATCTCTTCTTCATTTAACAGATTTTGTTGAAGATTTAACAGTCCTTTGTTGAAGATCAGCTGACCATAGGTGGAGAGATTTACTTCTGGATTCTCAAGTCTGTTTCTCTGATCTATGTATCTGTTATACTAGAACCAGGCCATTTGAACCTACTAGGGCTGTATAGCAGGTTATGGCTGTATAGTAGGTTCTGAGATCGAGAAGTATGAGGCCTCCTGCTTTATTCTTCTTCAGTAGTGCTCTCCTTATCTGGGGTCTCTTTCCTTTTCACATGAAGTTGGTGATGAGTTTTTCCATCTCTCTGAAGAATTTTGATGGAATCTAGATTGGAATTCCACTGTATCTATAAACAGCTTGGGTGGTATTAACATTTTCACAACGTTGAGTCTTCCTATCCATGAGCATGGTGTGTTCTTCCATTTATGTAGATTTCTAGCAGAGATGTTTTGTAGTTTTCTTTGTAGAAATCTTTAACATCCTTGGTTATTCCTAAGTATTTTATCTTTTCAGGGGCTATTGTAAATGGCAGGAGCTCTGGTAGCATAGTGCCTAAAGCACTTGACTGCTAACCAGATGGCTGGCGGTTCAAACCCACCAGCCACTCCTCGGAAGGAAGATGGGGCAATCTACTTCCGTAGTGATACTGAGTCGGGTCCGACTCGACGGCACATAACAACAACAA
This sequence comes from Orycteropus afer afer, assembly GCF_000298275.1. Classification (NCBI taxonomy): domain Eukaryota; kingdom Metazoa; phylum Chordata; class Mammalia; order Tubulidentata; family Orycteropodidae; genus Orycteropus; species Orycteropus afer. The sequence continues at coordinate 2,171,276 of NW_006921635.1, forward strand.
CATTGTAAATGGCACTGTTTTCCTGATTTCCTTTTCAGCGTTCTCTTTGTTATTTACAGGAATCTGACTGATGTTTATATGTTGATCTTGTACCCTGCCACTTAGCTGAATCCTTCTATTAGTTCAAGTAGCTTCCTTGTAGAACCTCAGAGATTTTCTATGTACTGGATCATATCATCTGCAAATAGGGATAATTTTACTCTGTCCTTACTAGTTTGGATGTCTTTTATTTCCCTTTCTTGCCTTATTGCCTTGGCTAGGACTTCTAGTACAATATTGAATAACAGTGGTGATAAAGGGCATCCTTGTTTGGTTCCCATTTTTAAGATGAATTGCAACACAGTGAATTACTATTATGGCCCTTCTAGGCACAGTCTTTGTTACGCCCACCCAATGCCTGGGTGGACTATCCAGGGCTGTCATCATTAAAGCAGTTGACTGGCACATTGTTCTTCTGTGGAGTGGCTAGAGGATTTGAACTGCTGACCTTTTGGTTAGCAGCTGAGCACTTAAACACTGCAGCACCATGGCTGTAAGAGTCATATTATGTAATTCACTGTACTGCACAAATCTTTTGCTTCTAGTAATATCTCTGCAATGAGAAACTGTGTACGTAACATCTGGGTTCATATGTGCAGTTATAAACACCATCTGAAACACCGTTTTTCACTTTGGCTCAGGGTAAAGAGACTAGGCAGAGATGGCAGCCAGGATCTAGCTTGAATGACGAAGTACCTCAAAGGGAGGGGAGCTCTAGGTCAGGCCTTCATTTCCATAATCTGCTCTCAGCAAGTCCTTATGTGCAAGCAATTACAGTTGGGGACCATTTGGAGACAGAATCATGCAACCAAACTCTGAAGACACTGATGCATGAACTGAAATCCTCAGGTCCCTGTGCAGTACCTGCCCGTACCTTCTTCTGCTCTCATAAATTGACTAATCTGTCTTCTGCACCAGACCTTACGATAGGCTAGCAAATAGCAATGAAGAAGAATACCACGATCCTTGTTCCTGTGGAACTATTTTTATTATTTTCACCTTTACAGATTAGTATTGCGGGGGATGAGGATTAAATGAAATAATGCAATAAAGTGATTTGCAAAGTGATTTAAACCACAAACCAAAAATCAGTTGCTGTGGGGTAGATTGTGATTCACAGGGCCTCTATGTGTTGCAGAGTGGAAGTGCACTCGGTGGGGTTTTTAAGGCTGTGACCTTTCAGACTCAGATTGCCAGGCCTTTGTTCTGAGGGGCCTGTGGGTAGGTTTGAATCACCAACCTTTTGGTTAACAGTTGAGCACATAACCATTTGTGCCACCCGGGGACTTGTAGCAAAGTGATTAGTCAGGACTTAAAAAATGTTTACACACGTGTATGTATATACACACATGTATAATACATATTTATGTTTACAAATTCGAAGTTGGTAGAATCATAATTATTCTTGCTACGTGTACTTTTTCTTCTCCCCTCCACTCAATACTTTCTCTTGTAATACACACATTTTAACCGCCAACTGTTCCAACTACTTGGTTTGCTTTAAGCAAAAGGCGAGTGGCATACGCCGCCAGTAGGGGGCAAAAATCATCCTGGCGTGCCTTTACCTAAGCAACGGATGCAAATAACATTCTCAGAATGACTTTACAAAAGGGTTACCGGTCAGTCGATTTTGACTCATAGCGACCCTATGGCTTTCCAAGGCTATAAATCTTTACGGAAGCCGACTGCCACATCTTTCTCCCCTAGAGCATCTGGTGGCTTACAAAGCGCCAACCTTTCGGTTAGGCAACCCAGCATTTAACCACTGCACCACCAGGGCTTCTAAGAAATGAGTTACAAAGATGTAAAGGTGTTTATTCCATGTTAGGAGGTCATTTAAATAACAGTCATAAAAAGGTGGAAATGAGGTGAGAAGTGGTAGGAGACAATCATTACTTGAGAGCAATATTTTGTTCAGGATACTGGATGTGTCTGAAGAAAAAAGAAGTGGGGCTCAGTCCCTAGAAGGTGATAATGGTTGTGGACGAACCCCAAGGCTCCAAGTTACCTGCAGTTTCATATTGAATAAAGCGCTTTCAGCGATCCTAACAAGCAATGAATATGTGAAAAACTACCCTTTTCTAGAAGTAACTAGGTAATTTATAGGTTTCCAAAGCGGCAGAAATGCCACTGGGTAACTTCTCGAGCCTAAGCCAATCCCCAAAAGGGTTTTGAAAACAGCTTCGAAGCCCCCACCTAGCCGGACTTTGAGAGCAGGTGCGAGGCGCATGCGTCCAGCCCACCGGCTGACCTCCTCGTGGCACCCAAGAGCGCGGACCTTCTTCCCGACAGCCCGCAAGGGGGGGAAAAAAAAAAAAAAAAGGCGGGGCAACGGAACTCTCGCGAGGTCTTTGACAGCACCGGCGGAAACAGTAGACACGTGATTCTCTTAGGTGGCCTTCGCCTTCCCCCTCCCCCTTCTTGGAAACCC
>NW_006921635.1:2174100-2192047 GCF_000298275.1 Orycteropus afer afer
CGTCAAGATGGCGGCGGGGAGGTAGGCAGAGCCGGACGCCGCTGCTGCCTCCGCCACTGCCGCCTCCGCTCCGGCCGCCTGTGACTCTTCAAGCTCTCGCCGGCCGGGAGAAGCCGTTCTGGGGCTCTATCTCCCGGGGAAAGTAAGTCCTTCCCTGAGCCCTTTTCTCTTTCCACACTCCCCTTCCCGGACAGCCTCCCACTCCCACCCTCTTCAAGGGGCCGTGTGGGGCCGGGCTGAGGGGGGGCAGCCACCTCACCCTGGCTCGGGGCCTCCCTCACCCCTCGGCGCCCCCTTGGCGGCGTGCTCCGGGGCCCCTCGGGGCAGAGTCCTGGCGGCTGCTCCCTGCACCCCTTCCTGCGCCCGTCAGCGCGGGGCCCTGCGGTCGCCGCGCGTGGACTCCCGGCCCCGGAGCCCTGCTGTCCCGGGCCAGAGGCAGCCGTTGGGCTGGGGACGCAGGGTCTGCGGAAGCAGGAGGATCCAGCTCTGGGGTTTCCTCCTGTGCTTCCCCCGCACGACCCGAGAGATGCGAGGTCCCGCCCGCAGGGAAAGTGAGCCCGAGGTCCTTCACAAGTCGTTCTCCCCGAGGATGGCTCCCGGTGTGAGGAGAGTGAGGGAGGCGGTGGGGTAACCCTGGCCCTGTACCCCACACCTTCGGGTTTCTGATTACCCGGCCCTTAGGACGTGAAACACGTGGGGCTCTCTTCACGCTCACTCGGCGTTTAGGTTAATTTTGCCTGAAGCGAGCGAGCTTGCGTCCTGGATGCTAGAACAGAGCTGGAGGGGAACGGAGGTTAGGGGCACTGTCTTGTTACTTTGCGTGTGTCGGGCTTAGCGAGCATCTGAAGTTCCCCAAAGTCGTGTATGCTGGTGGTTTCCCAGGAGTGGTCTAGGGTCGGGTTAACTGCTGAGGAGAGTTGGATGTTCCTGGACCCTTGAGATTGTTTCTTTCCTGACCCTGGCGTCCAGCTCCTCCCCTTTCCACCCCGGCTTTGTGCTTCTGTTGGCTTCGTGTTTGCGGACCAGTAACTTGGTCCTCGCACAAGAGACGCGCCTTTGACGTGCGTGCTCCCTTTCCTGTGGGAGGCTTTTGTTTTGGGGAGTCACTGGTTGGGAAACGTGGGAAAAGAACGGGTTGAGAACGTGAGAGTCAGAGCGACGTTTTTTATCCATTGAATGGCGCAGCCAATTGTAACCGCACCCGGAAGTTTGTACTGAACACGTGTTGATGAGGGAAGGTTTCGAACGGGTCCCCTTTGACCTTTGAAAGTTGATTATTAGCGGTGTATGTGGAGTTAAAACCCTCCTATTCTCCAGACAACCAGAAATAGAGTTGAAATAGGGCTTCTAAGGAGTCCACGAGGAAAGTCCAGCAAGCTGTCAAACTGCAAGCGCGAATAAGCTCCTAAGTAAACGTAATCCTTGGAGATACGGTCTCAGGCCACAGTGCTGGAGGGATTTTACTTACCTCTATTACTTACAGCAATCAACTGATTTTCAGAAACATTGGGAAAGCCATCGCAAATGATAGTACAGAATTTCTGGACGAAGTGCAGAATTTGCTGATATCTCAACTGGAAGGAGCTTTGGTTGCGCAGTGGTTAAAGCGCTGGGTTCTCAACTCAAAGGTGGGCGGTTGGAACCCGGGAGCTGTTTCCCAGGAGAAACTTACGGCAGTCTGCTTCCCTAAAGATTACACAGTCTCAGAAGCCTTATTGAGGCAGTTCCACTCTGTCTGGTAGGGTCGCTAGGAGTCAGAATAGACTTGGTGGCAGTGAGATTGGGCTTGGGCCTCTACTGGAATATTAATTTTGCAAGTAAGCTAATATTTTGTTTTCATCTTTAAAGAGGTTGTCGCCTCAGTTTCCTTCACCAGAGAAAGCATCTTTATTTACTTTTTCCTCTGACTTCTTTCATTTTTTTGTCTTTGGTTCTAACTTTATTACACACGATTTCTTCCAGAGTTCTAAGTAAAACTTAAGTTGCTGGATAAGGTTGAAAAGAGGGTCTAAGCTAGTGGCTGTTTATTCATGCATCAAATGCTATTATGTGTCAGGCAGTTTTATATGTTGTTAAGGGTTTTGCAGGAGCTCTGGTAGCGTAGTGCCTAAGGCACTTGACTGCTAACCAGAAGGCTGGTGGTTCAAATCCACCAGCCACTCCTGGGTAGGAAGGTTGGGCAATCTACTTCCATAGCGATACTGCCTCAGCAACCCAAGGAGGGGTTGCTATGAGTAAGGTCCGACTCGACGGCACGTAGCAACAACAAGGGTTTTGCTGAAATCACTACTTAAAAATGAACAATGTGGAGAGTCTTTTTATGCTCCTTAAAATGATTCATTCAGTGATTTTAGCCGCAGATAAGTTTTGGAGTTTCTCAGTCTCTAAGTTGAGTTTTTTTTTTTTTTTAGGATTTGGGTGAAGATTTACAGAGTAAATTCACTTTTCATACAGCAGTTCACATATACTTTGTCTCATGTCATTGACCAAAATTTACAATGCAGCAGCTCCCCTCCCACTTCTAAGTTGAGTTTTGATTGGAGACCTTCTGTCCGTGAAGGAAAGGAACACTCAGGCTTGGTCTCACTGAGTTATCTAACTTTGCGTGAGGCTCTGTGGGTTCACATGCTTTCTCTATCTAAAATTGGTATAAAGAGACTTTTATATTAAATAAACAGTTAATAACCAAACTGATGCAACCCAAATAGTTTTTACTATGTTTCTTATGGTAATTGAAAGCTCCACATTGATGTGGATTGAACTCAACCAAAAGGACAACCTGGGGACACCACTGACATTTTCTGTGGATGGAAAGGATAGGTAAGTGCTTGAAGAGCAGGAAGTTTATTTTATGAATAAACTCGGTGTGAAACCCATCTGATTAACTTATTTCTTAAGAAAGGAGTTTGGATGGCACACTGGTTAATGTGCTGGGTTGCTGACCAAAAGGTTGACGGTTTGAACCCACTAGCTGCTCCACAGGAGAAAGATACGGTGTTCTGCCTCTAAAGATTTTACAGCCTTGGAAACCCTATGAGGCAGTTCTGCTCCATTCCTACAGGGTCTCAGTGAGTCAGAATCAGCTCGATGGCAGCGGTTTATTTATTACGAGGTGTAGTGTATAGACCAGAGGATTGATTTTTAAGTGTTGTTACTGCATCCCACGTGAAGCAGTGCGTTTTGTATTCTGGCCACGTACTTGTACACATGTATAGGTTAAAAAAAAAAATCATGAAGAAACACTGATCATCACTCCATACCTTGTACTCATGTTCTTTTCGATACTGTAATATTTAAAACACAGTCCATGACACAGAAAAGTGATTTGACAACCCATGTGTGGTGACCAGAGGTTTGAAAAATACTGGTATAGCTTTAAGGGTGTGGAAGGTGGTATCAGACCTCTGCTGGGTTTGAAATTCTTCTTCCTCACTTGATTTGGTAGTGTAGCCCCTAAGGCACTTGACTGCTAACTAGAAGGCTGGTGGTTCAAACCCACCAGCCACTCCTCGGAAGGAGGTTGGGCAATCTACTTCCATAGTGATACCACCTCAGAGACTAAAGGAGGGGTCACTATGAGTCAGGGCTGACTCTACCGTACGTAACAACAACAAGAACAACAACTTGATTTGTTGTTGACCTTGTCGTGCATTTCTCTCAACCTCAGTTTCTTGTCAGTAGCATGGGGATAATGCCCATTTACATGGGTTATTTTGAAGGATAAAAGAGATACACACCCACTGTGTAAGAAATCTCAAGAAGAGGCATCTGGATTTGATTGGGTGATCAGGAAAAGCTTTATCCCTCTAACCACCCCCAGTCCTTCTTGTTCTTTTATAAAGCATTTTTGAAACTTTGTATGTAATCTACATGTTGCTTTGTGAATCCATTCTTCTTTTACAGCAAATGGAGAGTTCTTTCCTGAATGTTTGCTCCTTTGAAGGCTGGTTGGTAGTGCACAGTGGAGTGAAATGCTACTCAGTCTTGTGTTTTCCCCATGATCGGTTCTGCATTGGACCATATTGATCCAAAGGCTTTTTGTTGGCTGATTTTCAGAAGTAGGTCACCCAGCCTTTCTTTCCAGTTCTTCTTAGTCTGGAAGCTCTGCTGAAGCCTGTTCAGCTCATAATGACATTCACCGAGACATGGGTGGTGCTACACCTGCATTGGTTGGCCTGGAATTGAGCCCCGGTCTCCTGCATAGAAGGGAGGATTCTACCCCTAAACTGCCATTGCTTTCGTGGAGAGGGGTCAAACTAGCTTCTCTTCCTAAGTACCTTCTCTTCCATAATTATTGATGAACTGTATCAACTAAATTCTAAGTAGTGGATCCTAGCATCATTATCTTCCAAATTCTTAAAGCATTCACTCATCATATCTGTGCTACATAAAAGCAAAGCTGAAATTGCCTCTAGAATCAGACATACTTAATGCTATTAAATAATGAGGGAAAAAAATCCCCTTTTTTTGTTGTTCAGGCAAAGATACTTGCTAAGTAAGTGATATTCCTATGCACGTTTAAAAATATCTGCCAGTTTCCTCTAGACACACTAACTGATTAACTGGACAAGTGGAATATGTGAAACTTTTAGATAAAAAGGGAACTGATTGTATAGAGCTGATTTGCAAGATAATAATGGATTGCCAACAAAGTTTATGTTCTGAGAAATAAGTGGTCTGTCAGTGACATGGAAGAAGAGAGGTCTTTATGGAAGTAATACTAATGTTTACAAAAATGTTAATAAATGCCAAGTAATAGTGAAAAGCAGATTCGTGAAATAATGCTATTGCTCCTTGTCCTGTATTGATGTTTGTTCTTTTCTATATATAATATTTAAAACATGGGTCATGATACAGAAAAGTGATTTGACAGCCCATGTGTGGTGACCAGGAGTTTGAAGACATTGGTGTAGCTTTGAGAGTGCAGGAGGTAGTGTCAGATCTCCTGGGTTTGAAGTTCTGCCCCACCATTTACTTACTTTGTTGGTTCGCACTGCGATTTTATTTTATTTTTTAACATTCTATTTTAATTTTTCCCTCCCTTCCCCTCCCACCCCTGGTAACCAACAAAGGAAGTTTCCTTCCATACAGAAATCTTTCCTTGATTCTTTACAATAATGAACTAATATAATATTTGTCCATGTCAGCACAGCAGTCTTAAAAGGTGCGTTCTATTTTTATTCCTACTTAAGGATGAGGAAACTGAGGCACAGAGGTTATTACTTGACCATATTATACAACTAGTAGGTACTGTGGCCAGTATTTCAACCTAGTTATTCTGCCTCAGTCCATGGTCTTCTAAACCACTGTGGTACGATACCCCATGCAGATAAATCGTTTGTATCTCTCTGCTCAGAGCATCAGAGGTCTGCTTTAGGTCTTCTCCACAAGAGGACCCTTGTCCCTGTTGGCATGTTTCAGTGTCAGTACTCTCAGTGGGAACTGTATCCTTTCACTCTCTGATTGGCTATTGTTTCTTAGTACTCTTTCCCTGCCAAGACCAGCTTTTATTTTCTACAGTGTCCTTGTTTTATTTGTCATTATTGCTTACATAGGTGTACTGTTTGGAAATAGGTGATATTTTCATATGTATTTATGATAAAACATCAAACCCTTTTGTTGTCCATTGCTGTAGCATCGACCTCCGATTAGTAACTTTTGTGTTTGTTGGAGTGCTACATGTTAAATGTCACCTGAGAGCTAAAGCTTCTTGAGACCTGGACATAGTTCTCTTATACCTAACAGTGTTCAGCATTTTTATTATACTTTGTGGGTTCAAAGTGAAAATATTCTTTCCCCCTCAGGAATAAATCTTGTTTGTAAAATGAGGAGGAGGAGATTGGCATGTAGGGGCTCACTCAGCCAGAGCACTGAAATGCTTTGAGTCTGTAATAGTTTCAGAATAGGAATATGATTAAATAGTAAAGTTTTTGCCTAAAGGAGTTAGAATTTGGGATAGATTTTCTCTTTCTGTCCCTTTTCTCTCTTTTCCTTGCAAAAAAGAAGAGCAAGTAGAGATTCTGTACTTAGTTGGCTATGGGAGAAAGGATCCCTAGATTCTGTTTTGTGTATATGATGTATGTGAGAGTAAAACTGGGAATTCCTTGTAGAATAGTTTTCTTCTTCTTTTTAATGATAGTATCTTTCAATATTTTTAGGTCCCGAATCAGAGGGTCTTAAATTGTGCTTTCCTTTGGATGAATTTTGAGCTGGTACTGATAGTTTTTATAAGCTTGTTACTAAAACAGTACATCTACGAAAGGTTTTATGAATTCAGTAACATCTTTCAGTGAGCTTTTATTTCATTAACAGTGTGTTTGTACTTCTGAGTATAACTAGAGTGGGTTTGGTGTACATCTGGATTAGTGGCGCTCTTGGTCTGCAAGGACCCTGTGGTCTGTAACTTGGGAGACACTGGTTTAAACCATTTGTTTCAAATGTAAATAAATAATTCCCAGTGTTTACTTTGGGCGGTGGGGGATGACGTTTGGTAGTTTCCAGCATTCCATAAATCTGGGTCAGGATTTTTGTAGGAGCTGGTGAGCTGAGATCCCCTGTTTCCATAGGTCATTGGTCCTGATGAAGTATTTTGTGATTTGAAAGTGTTTTTAAAGCATTGATTTAGGTCTCTAGGTCCTTTCTTGTACTTGGTACTAGGATATGTTGTAAAGTATGGTCAACTATATCTGTATTAGACAAGTGGATCAACTTAATTTAAATCCATGTTGTGGCATTTCTTCAATTTTCTTCTCTGTTATCCTGCATAATATTTCCATCTTGCTGTTTACCTTGTCCTCCTTCTCATTTAATCTCTGGTTTTTATTGTAAAATAGAAGACTGAAACTTCATGGGCTACCAATGTCAATTTTTTGATCCATTCTTTGAAAAAAGAGTACGTGGCTTTGGGAATTTGAACTGTCTAGGTTCCAGTCTCCTACCACTCTTTATCTGGATGACTTTGGCCAGGTAATTTAATCTTTCTGAGCTTCCATTTCTAAGATTGTGATATCATCTGTGTCACAATTGATGTGGGTTTAGATACGAGGATGTATGTCAAGAGCCTAGCACTGTGTCAAGTTTGTAAAGGGTAATACTTCAGCACTGTAATGTCCCGTCGTCCTTCCTGCTTATATTCTTTTCTTGCTTAGACTTTTCTCTGAAAATTCTGGGAAAACCTCCTTTGGGGCTATTATCCTCCCATCCTGCCCATCATTTCAGTTCTGGGTGTTTCTGGCTCCCTCTTATATTTATTCAGGTTTCCCTTAGAAGTTCTGCATAAATGGTCCCAAAATCTGTGTAACATTGACTTGGTAGAGAATTTCTCTGTTACATATATTGCTTTAATCTAAAACAGTAGTTCTTATATGTTGAAGTCATGATCATAGTACTCTTGATTAACACCATTCTTTTTGTAGGACATCATGAAACACTGGCATATTTCATTCTCTTGCACAGTTTAAGAACAAATAGAGTGGGTAAAAATTATTATCTATGTAACATGAAGTTGATTTTCTGGGAAAAACAAGTGTGGTCAGAGATTTCCCATAAGTGTGTCTGTATACATTTGGTTATTTCAGATAAATTGGTGAGAAAAGTTGAAATTGAGAAACCTTTGTTAAGCATTTTTTTTCTCCCTGTAAAATGGGTCAAATTCATTTTGGTAATAGAGTACTTTGGTCTGGCTCTTGTGCATATAGTTGGAAAACTCCAACCTGAAATTTGCTTGCTCCTAAGCAGGCTTTTTTTTTCCTCGGCCCCCATAACTCATCCTTTAGGTCTCCTGGGCTGAAATTGAAATTGTATTATTTCATTTTCTCTTGGGTGAATGCTAATCGTTCATCAACTTGTGCTTTTTCTGTGGTATGTGTTACGTTCTGCTTTCCATTCTGAGCTTTTATTTAAACCAAATCCTATGAATTCTCCTTCTTAAATGTCTTGGAATCTGTTCCCTCTTCTTTCCCTGTCTACCCTGATTTTATAATACAGCATCTCTCTCCTGGTCTGCTGGAGCAGTCTCCTAAGGTGTTTCCCTGCTGTGGGCTTACTCTCTCTCCACTCAGCTTGTTTGCACACTGCTGTGGAGCAATCTTTCTAAAATCACAAATCTCACCATGTCAAACAGTCCTCCCTTTGAAAACCCTTTAGTGGTCCCTGTTGCCCACAGGATTATGTGGACACCGGCATGGTGTACAAGGCTGTGGGTGAAGTCTTCCTCGTTCCTTGCAATTTCCTACCTGAGCCTCATACTTCTGCCCTGTAGAGTGCCTCTTACCTTAGTTGTGCAAGTGTGCCAAATTCATTCACACCTCCATGAGTTTGCGTTGTCCGGAGGACCTTGTCTACCTGATGATTTCGTGCTCAGCTCTCTTGTCATCCTCCTGACCTCTGTCCCAAGCCACGTACAGCATTTCCTCCTCTGGTCTCTGAATATTGTGTAGACACGTACTCCGCCTTCCTTTTGCTGTGCTTTATGTACGCTGTCGGTCCTTTCCATCTTATTGTGAGCTTCTAGGAATCAGAGTCTTTTTTTTTCACTCTCTTTGGCACATGGCAGGTTTGTAATCAATGTGGAATGAATGGGTTGGGTAGAGATGTTAATTTTTTTTCTATTTAGAAGATAACTAATATTTGTCGTTTTATATTTTACGTGTTAATATTTAATATTTTGTCCTAAAGATGGTGGAGCCAGGGCAAGATTTATTGCTTGCTGCTTTGAGTGAGAGTGGCATCAGTCCAAATGACCTCTTTGATATTGATGGTGGTGACACGGGACTTGCAACTCCAGCGCCTACCCCTCCAGTTCAGCAGGTAAGGCTTTGCCACAGCCCTGTGTAAAATAGCCTTTTTCTTGATTTATAATTTCCACGTACAGAAATAGGTATTTATCAAGCCTTAATTTTAAATACTTAAGTGACTCTTTTATGTTGAGTATTAGTCTTCATTCGTGAAGTGGAAAAATACTGGCAATGAAAATTGACATTATTTTCTGCTTTGATATTGTTATATACATATATATACACACACACACATATATATAAGTAAGAGATTGGTTGTTTAGCATTCTGATGGGGGAATAACTGATCTCAATAGCTGACTTTATATTTTATAGGAACATTCTTCTGTGGCTTCACTGTACACATTCTCTGAAAGCCAAAATAAGATTCAGATGTTAGCATAGCGGTTTATGAAGATTATATGCTTGCTTATAAGGATTTTTGCTTTGCTTGCTATCAGTGACTTTACATTGTTGTTGTTGTTGTGTGCTGTTGAGTCGGCCCCGACTCATAGTGACCCCCCTCCTTGGGTTGTCCAGGCAGTATCACTACGGAAATAGATTGCCCAACCTTCCTTCCGCGGAGTGGCTGGTGGGTTTGAACCGCCACCCTTCTGGTTTGAATATAACTCTTGATGTTTTTAATTTTAATAAAATTCATGTAACTCTTTTTCTTAAAACAGAACTCACTGCCATCATTCTTTCTTTCTCTGTGGTTGTTTTCTCTCTAGTCAATGCCACTTGGTGCATTAGAACTGGGTTTGGAGACTGAAACAACACTTCCTGTGAAACAAGAGCCCGAGACGGTACCTACGCCGGCACTGTTAAACGTCAGGGTAAGAATGAGAGAGATGTGCTATCCCTGCTGACATAATCTAGGATTGTATGGGGATGCCTTGTTTTATATTATGCATATCTATCTATCTATATGTGTGTGTATATATGTATATATATATATACGTGTACACATTGAAGGTTTGTTGTAACCTTGCGTCAAGCAAGTCTATGGATGAGATTTTTCTAATGATGTGCACTCCTTTGGTGTCTGTCATATTTTGGTCATTCTCACAATATTTCAAACTTTTTCATAATGTTACTGCATACTTAATAAAGTGCAATATAGTATAAACATAACTTTCATATGTACTGGGAAACAAAAAGTTCGTGGGACTCACTTAATTGTGATACTAGTTTTATTGTGGTGGTTTGGAACTTAACTGACAGTATCTCTGAGGGCTGCCTATGCTAAGAAGATAACCTTGTAAAATGAAATAGTTTTATCTTGTTAGTTCTGCTTTTTGCTTATCTCTTTGGGAATATCCTGTCTTTACCTCCTACTTTGTAAAAGGTTTCTTTCACTCTCCTGATAAGTTAATCAAAAGATAATTAGAACAAAACAAAATGTTTTAAGTTTATTGATTGCAAATAACAGAAAGTTTATGAAAAATAGATTAAAAAAATACAAATTATCTCCCTACAGATTTCATTTTTGTTCATGTGTGTGTGTGTATACAAATATATTTTTTTTCTAATAGTAGAGGAACATACTTTGTATGCTTCAACAATCATTTCAGTAATAGGTTGATTATGATTATATAAGATAAACTGGAAATTTATGACCATTTGCTAGTTTTAAGAGACAACCCTGGAAGCTAATTTATAAATAGTAATTTTTTATATTTATACTTGTTACTAATGCAGATGGAGTTATTTTGGAAATTTTTGAAGTATCAAATATGTAGTTTTATGGAATAAATTAAATCACAGATTAGTTTCTGAATCTGGATTTGAACTACTCATTTTTTAAATTGTGACACCAGAACATTAGCCAATACAAGAACCTCTTATTTATATCAGTGACATTGATTACAGTTTTCATGTTGTGCCAGAATTATTGTCCTTTTCCAAAATACTTTATTTACCCTCATTATCATAAACTCAGTGTTGTCCCAAACAAAAACTCTCCTGGATATTGTGAGAATGACCAAAATATGACAGACACCAAGTGAGTGCACATCATTAGAAAAATCTCATCAATAGACTTGCTTGACACAAGGTTACAACAAACCTTCAATGTGTACACGTATATGTATACATATACATACACATATAGATAGATATGCATAATATAATACAACTTTTGACTTGATGGTACCTGGCAACAATTAAATTTTAGATTTTTAAATGCTCTACCAAGTTTTTTTTTTTTTTTTAAATATAGAGTCCTGTGACCTTACCTTAGCCATAACAATTTACTAGTTTAAACATGGTGATATAAAATTGGTGGACAAACTAGGTAAAGTCTGATAATTTCTTATATATTATTGTTGAGAGTTTTATTTAAATGTGATAAATAATCAAGAAGACTGTTAAAGGAGACTAAGAGTTTGAGGAGAAAAAGAAGCAACAATAGACTTAACTTATAAATATATATGATTTGTGCTTGTAGTTATAAAGACGTTGTTGTCCTTAACCTTGACATGTTTTCTTTCACATTTTTGTCTAGCTTCTCCATGAATAAAAAATAAATACTCTATAGTTTTGTCTACACTCAAAGGTAGCACACACATTATTATGAACTTTGTACTATACCTGGCTGGATCATTCATACAACAGAGGAATTTAAAACTCTGCTTGGTTTTTGTCTTTGAAGTTGTCACAGGCATCACAGGTTGGAAAACAGAGCCTCAGAAAGCCCAGGCATGCTGCAGTTAAGGATTTGCCTTGGTTCTTTAGCTGGGACAGTTCTGGCATTAGAAACTCTCCCTTCCATAGTCTTTCTGTTATATAGGCTTACCACACATCATAGTTTGCATGGGACATTCCCGCTATAGGCTTGCTGTCCTTGATGATTATTAAAATGTCATACCACTGCTATACCTCAAAGTGTGGTGTGTTTTAACTTGTAACTAATTAAATATAGCTAATTGTATTTGACAAAAGATTGAAGTTGTCAAGGATTTCATTTTACTTGGATCCACAATCATTGCCAAGCAGTTAAGAAATCAAATGATGTATTGCATTGGGCAAACCTGTTTAAAAGACCTTGAGCAAAGATGTCACTTTGAAAACTAAGGTGCACTGAACCCAAGCCAGTGAGGAAGATGGAAGAAGAATTTATACCTGTGAATTATGGTGTTGGTGAGGAATGTTGGACGTGCCACGGACTGCCAGGAGAACAAATGAACCTGTCTTGGAAAAGGACAGCTGGAGTGCTCCGTAGAAGCGAAGCCGGGGAGGCTTCATCTCTTGTACTCTGGTCGTGTTATCAGGAGGGACCAGTCCCTGGTCAAGGACATCATGCTTGGTAGAAGGTTGGCAAAAAAAGGAGAAGGCCCTCAACAAGACAGACTGGCACAGTGGTGGCAACAGTGGGGTCAAGCATAGCAGCGATGGTGAGGGTGGGGCAGGATCGACCAGTGTTGGTTCTGTCGTACATAGGGTCGCTGTGAGTCAGGGCTGACTTGATGGTACCTGGCAACAATTAAATTTCAGATTTTTAAATGATGTACCATGTTCATATGGTGCATTAGAGAATAAAGCATTTCTCGGTTGTCTAACGTGTCTTGTTTTGTTTTCTAGCAGCAACCTCCATCTACTACAACATTTGTGCTGAATCAAATAAATCAGCTTCCGACCTTGGGATCTACAATTGTAATGACTAAAACACCACCTGTAACAACTAATAGGCAAACCATCACTTTGACCAAGTTTATCCAGACCACTGCAAATACACGTCCTTCAGTCTCTGCACCAGCAGTACGAAGTGCCATGCCCTCTGCACCTTCGAAAGAGCAAGTTCAGCTGAAGGATCTTCTGAAGAATAATAGTCTGAATGAACTCATGAAACTGAGGCCACCTGCAAATATTGCCCAGCCAGTGGCCACAGCTGCAAGTAAGGCATTAGTCTGCATTCAGTAGCACCTGTCTTGTTCACCTTGCTAACATGTCAGAGTGTGTTTTTAGGGTCAGAGCATAAGGAGCGCTGGTAGCACAGTGCCTAAAGCATCTTACTGCTAACCAGAAGGTTGGTTCCAACCCACCAGTCACTCCACAGAAGGAAGACTGGGCAATCTACTTCCCATAAAGATTTACTGCCTCGGAAACCCAGTGGGGGTGTCTGTGAGTAGGAGTTGACTTGATGGCAGTGGGTTTTCATTTGGGTCTAAGCATGAAAGAGGTGTTAGTCTGCAGTACTCTGTACATTTACTGTTTACACAGTTCAAGGGAAGTAAAAACTTAGAAGATCAGGTAAAGCTATGCTAGCACTACGAAATTTTCTTTTAACTTTTTTTTGGTTTTTGGAATTAGTGCTTCTCCAACTTTATGTGCCTATGAATCATCTGGGGACCTTGTTCTGAAGCAGAGTTCAGTAGGTCTGGGGTGGGGTCTGACAGTCTGCGTTTCTAACAAGCTGCCAGGAGACACTGATGCTCCTTGGACCATACTTTGGGTGTCAGGCTTTTAACTGATACTTTATTTGCCTGTGACTATCTCAATATTGTGATTTTACCTATCACTGATTTCATTGTTTGTGGATAGTCTGCTTTCAGTTATTCTCTTTTATTATAGAATAACTTACTACATTTTCTTTGAAGAGCGAGCATCCATACTGCTTTTTATAACAACTTTACTGAGGTGTAACTCCTGTGCCAGAAAATTCACTCTTGTGAAGTGTACAGTTCAGTGATTGCAGTGTATTCACAGAATCTTGTAATAACCATCACCATGACCTAATCCTTAACGCTTTAGAGAGTTAAGGGAAACACATTCAACAATGACAGGAGCACAACTTTGAAGGAGTTCATTTATGCATAAAGAGTATAGATTTTGTAGTTGTTCTTTTCTGAAGTGGCTTTTTTGATGTTGTTCATTCATTCAGCAAATGTTGATTGAGCCCTTACTATGTATCAAATACTCCTCTAGCTGCTAAGGCTGTGTCTAGGGAGAAAACTGTCGTGGTTCTGCCTCCTGTAACTTCCATCCTAGTGGAGGCGGTTCGTTTTAGTTATTTATTTTTTGACTTTGGCCATTTCAAACTTCCGTAATACACATTTAGTTCTAGAAAGTAAAAAATATGAACTCATTTTTTTCCCTCTTACTTTGTTCTGAGAACTTTGCTAGGCTTATGTCTGTTGTTGTTATGTGCCATCGAGTTCGACCCGACTCATGGTGACCCCTCCTTGGGTTTCTGAGACAGTATTTCTCCAGAAGTAGATTGCCCAACCTTCCTTCTGAGGAGTGGCTGATGGGTTTGAACTGCCAGCCTTCTGATAAGTGGTCAAGTGCCTTAGGCACTACGCTACCAGGGCCTATGTATGTTTTTTTTTTTTAACTTTTAGTGTGGTGAAAACACACACATGTTCACCAACATGACGACTTCCCCATTTACAGCTTAGGGACATTGATGACATTTTTCATGTTGTACCATTACTGTTATCCTTTTCTGAAATATTCTACCACTGTTAGCATAAACAAAAGCTTCCCCTTTTCCCCCTCCCTCCTAACCCTGGTAAACTTTGGTATGTATATGTGTGTGTGTGTGTGTGTGTGTATATATAATATAAATGTGAATTCTTAAGTGAGATACTCCTTCCCTCTAGTCTCCAATTAATTAAAAAGTAAAGAGGTTGCATCCTTATTATATAACAGTAGTAGGCACCATTGGAGGTTCTAACCCAGTCCTCAGTTAGAGCCTAAGCTGCTCATTCTTTTATTTACAGTTTCAGATTAGGGGTGGGCATTTGTTGTGATTGTTTCCTCTGTCTTTGTGGATATGAGGCATATTCCTGAGGATTTGTTAATGCACACACAGCACCCTGCCAGGGTCTTGGGATTGAGGTGATGACTGTTGAGTAGATGGTTTCTCCTTCCACAGTGCTGCTTTTCGGTTTTTTTTTTTTTAAATCCTTTTCCTAATTTGTGAGATACGTTTTAATAACTAGTACAGAACACTATGTAATTTTCCTTCAGAACTGATTGCTTGGCAGTTGTAATGTGCTTGTGTTTATAAAAGAGGGCCAGGAGTATTCCAGAAAAGGATTTGTAGGCTGATGTAGAAGTAACTTTGTCTCCCCTGACAGAAATAGTTAAAATTCCCAGATAATCGCATCTTTGTGTCTGGAGTCTTACCATCCTGCCCTTGATGACTGTAGTTTTACTCTCAAGGTCATTCTCTGGAACTGACTGCAACCTGGCACCTGGATACCAGTTGGGAAATCATTTGCGCCGCCTGAGGACACTTGCCCATTTTTATGATAATGTTTTCTGCTGTGGAGAGCAGACTGTGGCCCTGATGAAGCTGAGGTGCAGGGCAGCACCTGGGATGGGTCCCAGGGGACTTGTGGGTGATGAGCGGTTGGGAGAAGCTGCTTCTCACCAGGGTCTTTGGACTACCTGAGGAGCAAGCCCGCGTACTCATTTGAGTGGCTCCCTCCCTCCTCTGAGTCCTGTGCAGCTCTACTTTATGATGTGGATCCCATGGTGCCACAGAAGTTTGGAAACAGTGCTGCAGGGGGCAGTAGGGGTCACATTTGGATCTTTATTCTGAGGGAAGGGGGAAAATCAGGTGTGCCCAAAGTAATGTTTTTCCTTTGGTCTGGTAACAACTTGTTAAGCCTCAAAAGTTGGTAAGTAGCACCAAATAAGGTCAGAGTGACTATCTTGGTGCTAACACTGGGTTTTGTTTCGTTTTGAAACCCAGAGAAGTGTGTTCAAGGTAATGCTGTGCTTCTGCTCCTGACACTTGTATGGAAATAAGCTGACAGATCGTTCTGGTCAAGGTGGCTTCTGATCCATGGTTTTAAAATTTCTCACACACACGTTTACTTTTGAGTTACTTGAATGTTTTCATCCTTAATGTAAGATGGTGATAGGCAGATCGGTGTTCTTTAGTTTGTGAAGTAGGTAAACTTTGAATTTGAAAAATACTAGAAGGAAAGAAGAAAGACTTTGTTCTAAGACTTAAATTGATTTTATCCTTCCCAGCTGATGTAAGCAATGGTACAGTGAAGAAAGATTCTTCTAATAAAGAAGTAGCAAGAATATGGATAAACGACATGAAAATGAGTTTTTCTCCAACCATGGTGAGTTTCAGAAAGTAGAGTCTATGTTTTTGTGTGGTATGAAAGTATACTGACTAAAAGTACTCTCAAACAACCCTTAGAAAAGTTTTTTTGTGTGGACGAGCTACTCGGCTATATAAATTAGGGGTAAGCATTAAACTTCACTAGAATAGACTAATACATACTAAACAGATGGTAGAATTTGTATGTTCAGTAGTCTGTGGTGGTTATATGCATTGCTGATATTTTTTTATTCTGAGACTCAATGATCTAGAAAATACGAAAACAAACCAAAAATATTTGATAATTGTTCATTTTAGGATAAAGCCTAAAATGTCATGGTCTAGTTATGAATTATAATATGATACACTAAATGATTTTCCGTAAGTTTGGGGAATGATATGTTTATTTGATTGATCAGTGCATTTATTTAAGGACCTCTGTGTAGGGAGTTTCTACAAGAAATACATTACATGATTCCCATCTTAGTGAACATAACATTTAACAACCCCATGAATTAAGTAGTTAATGAGTGAGGTACATCAAAAGTACAGTCAGCTGCTTTGTCAGTGATAGCAAACATTGATCTAGGGATGGATAGATGAGTGGACAGGCTGAATGATTAGGTATATCTGTGCAGGGGGGAGTGTGCCCATGATCATGTATAAGGTTGATGGACAGTGTTTCTTCAAGTGTATTTTTATGTTCTGTAAGAATTTCCAGGTATATAGTAGAGCTGACAAGGGACAAGATTGTAGTCACTTCTAGGCCATAGCCAGCTACCCAGAGGACTTGTGGGCTTGGGACCGTGGTCACAGGGGATATCACGCTCAATTGGCATAACATACTACACAAAAACATTGTTTCACATCCTACTTTGATGAGTAGTGACTAGGATCTTAAAAGCTTGCGAGCGGCCATCTAGATGCAACCATGGGTTTCTCCTTGTCCATACCAGAGAAGAATGAAGAAAACCAAAGGTTCACGGAAATAATTAGTCCAAGTGACTGGTACACCATGCGATCCTCAGCCTACATTACTGTGAGACCAGAAGAACTAGATGGTGCCTGGCTGCCACTGTCGTCCACTTAGAGGGGGATCTATGTAGGAGATCCTGAATAGAGTGGGAGAGCAATGTGGAACAAAACTCAAAATCTTGAAAAACAAAAGACCAGGTTTGCTGGTCTGATCAAACCTGGTGCAACCCCCTGAGACTGTGGTCCCTAGCTGCCTACTCCTGTGGCTTCCAGCCAAACAAAAGACGGGCATATGAGCTGAACACTTATGTCAGGTAGATACACTTCTTGGAGAGATCAGTCATGGGAGAATAGAAGGGCTGTGTATGCACAGGGAGACAGCTCGGGGGGTAGGAGTGCATGGAAGGGAAGGACACAGGGAAGAGGTGGCTGTGGGGAGGAGGTGGGAGGGGAGCTGTTGCATTGTGGGAGATTGCAGTCAATTCATGAGACAAAATGTATGTGAACTGCTTTATGGAAGATGAATTTGCTCTGTAAACTTTCACTCAAATCACAATAAAATTTTTTTTTAAAAAGTACAGTCAACTGCTTATGATAAGAGTTACAAATTGAAGGAAGCTGAGTTCTCTGTGAACCAGAATAGCCTGGTTTTATGGTGGTGTACTGGAGCTTGGGTTTTGCATATGGACAGAATTTGAGATACGGGCAAAGAAGGTGACTGTGCTTAGGATGACAATAGCCAGAATACTTGGCTTGGGGAAAAAAGTTGGAATGATAGATTTTGGCTCCATAGAGGTGTTGGAGTTGAGTATTAGGAACTTTGGACTTGTTGTGGTATCTGTGAAGAGTCCTGGGATCTGTTAGAGATTTGGGATGGGTGGCATGGTGGAAGAGAGACAGGCTTAGAAGTTGGCTAATAAATAGTCCAGAAAGGGAGTGGTAAGGGAACTCTGGTAGCATAGTGCCTAAGGCACTTGACTGCTAACCAGGAGGCTAGCGGTTCAAACTCACTCGCCACTCCTCGGAAGGAAGGTCGGGCAATCTACGTCCGTAGTGATACTGCCTCGGAAACCCAAGGAGGGGTCGCTATGAGTCAGATCCAACTCAACGGCACATGACAACAACAACAACAA
>NW_006921635.1:2192147-2236929 GCF_000298275.1 Orycteropus afer afer
TCAAGCCTTAATTTTAAATACTTAAGTGACTCTTTTATGTTGAGTATTAGTCTTCATTCGTGAAGTGGAAAAATACTGGCAATGAAAATTGACATTATTTTCTGCTTTGATATTGTTATATACATATATATACACACACACACATATATATAAGTAAGAGATTGGTTGTTTAGCATTCTGATGGGGGAATAACTGATCTCAATAGCTGACTTTATATTTTATAGGAACATTCTTCTGTGGCTTCACTGTACACATTCTCTGAAAGCCAAAATAAGATTCAGATGTTAGCATAGCGGTTTATGAAGATTATATGCTTGCTTATAAGGATTTTTGCTTTGCTTGCTATCAGTGACTTTACATTGTTGTTGTTGTTGTGTGCTGTTGAGTCGGCCCCGACTCATAGTGACCCCCCTCCTTGGGTTGTCCAGGCAGTATCACTACGGAAATAGATTGCCCAACCTTCCTTCCGCGGAGTGGCTGGTGGGTTTGAACCGCCACCCTTCTGGTTTGAATATAACTCTTGATGTTTTTAATTTTAATAAAATTCATGTAACTCTTTTTCTTAAAACAGAACTCACTGCCATCATTCTTTCTTTCTCTGTGGTTGTTTTCTCTCTAGTCAATGCCACTTGGTGCATTAGAACTGGGTTTGGAGACTGAAACAACACTTCCTGTGAAACAAGAGCCCGAGACGGTACCTACGCCGGCACTGTTAAACGTCAGGGTAAGAATGAGAGAGATGTGCTATCCCTGCTGACATAATCTAGGATTGTATGGGGATGCCTTGTTTTATATTATGCATATCTATCTATCTATATGTGTGTGTATATATGTATATATATATATACGTGTACACATTGAAGGTTTGTTGTAACCTTGCGTCAAGCAAGTCTATGGATGAGATTTTTCTAATGATGTGCACTCCTTTGGTGTCTGTCATATTTTGGTCATTCTCACAATATTTCAAACTTTTTCATAATGTTACTGCATACTTAATAAAGTGCAATATAGTATAAACATAACTTTCATATGTACTGGGAAACAAAAAGTTCGTGGGACTCACTTAATTGTGATACTAGTTTTATTGTGGTGGTTTGGAACTTAACTGACAGTATCTCTGAGGGCTGCCTATGCTAAGAAGATAACCTTGTAAAATGAAATAGTTTTATCTTGTTAGTTCTGCTTTTTGCTTATCTCTTTGGGAATATCCTGTCTTTACCTCCTACTTTGTAAAAGGTTTCTTTCACTCTCCTGATAAGTTAATCAAAAGATAATTAGAACAAAACAAAATGTTTTAAGTTTATTGATTGCAAATAACAGAAAGTTTATGAAAAATAGATTAAAAAAATACAAATTATCTCCCTACAGATTTCATTTTTGTTCATGTGTGTGTGTGTATACAAATATATTTTTTTTCTAATAGTAGAGGAACATACTTTGTATGCTTCAACAATCATTTCAGTAATAGGTTGATTATGATTATATAAGATAAACTGGAAATTTATGACCATTTGCTAGTTTTAAGAGACAACCCTGGAAGCTAATTTATAAATAGTAATTTTTTATATTTATACTTGTTACTAATGCAGATGGAGTTATTTTGGAAATTTTTGAAGTATCAAATATGTAGTTTTATGGAATAAATTAAATCACAGATTAGTTTCTGAATCTGGATTTGAACTACTCATTTTTTAAATTGTGACACCAGAACATTAGCCAATACAAGAACCTCTTATTTATATCAGTGACATTGATTACAGTTTTCATGTTGTGCCAGAATTATTGTCCTTTTCCAAAATACTTTATTTACCCTCATTATCATAAACTCAGTGTTGTCCCAAACAAAAACTCTCCTGGATATTGTGAGAATGACCAAAATATGACAGACACCAAGTGAGTGCACATCATTAGAAAAATCTCATCAATAGACTTGCTTGACACAAGGTTACAACAAACCTTCAATGTGTACACGTATATGTATACATATACATACACATATAGATAGATATGCATAATATAATACAACTTTTGACTTGATGGTACCTGGCAACAATTAAATTTTAGATTTTTAAATGCTCTACCAAGTTTTTTTTTTTTTTTTAAATATAGAGTCCTGTGACCTTACCTTAGCCATAACAATTTACTAGTTTAAACATGGTGATATAAAATTGGTGGACAAACTAGGTAAAGTCTGATAATTTCTTATATATTATTGTTGAGAGTTTTATTTAAATGTGATAAATAATCAAGAAGACTGTTAAAGGAGACTAAGAGTTTGAGGAGAAAAAGAAGCAACAATAGACTTAACTTATAAATATATATGATTTGTGCTTGTAGTTATAAAGACGTTGTTGTCCTTAACCTTGACATGTTTTCTTTCACATTTTTGTCTAGCTTCTCCATGAATAAAAAATAAATACTCTATAGTTTTGTCTACACTCAAAGGTAGCACACACATTATTATGAACTTTGTACTATACCTGGCTGGATCATTCATACAACAGAGGAATTTAAAACTCTGCTTGGTTTTTGTCTTTGAAGTTGTCACAGGCATCACAGGTTGGAAAACAGAGCCTCAGAAAGCCCAGGCATGCTGCAGTTAAGGATTTGCCTTGGTTCTTTAGCTGGGACAGTTCTGGCATTAGAAACTCTCCCTTCCATAGTCTTTCTGTTATATAGGCTTACCACACATCATAGTTTGCATGGGACATTCCCGCTATAGGCTTGCTGTCCTTGATGATTATTAAAATGTCATACCACTGCTATACCTCAAAGTGTGGTGTGTTTTAACTTGTAACTAATTAAATATAGCTAATTGTATTTGACAAAAGATTGAAGTTGTCAAGGATTTCATTTTACTTGGATCCACAATCATTGCCAAGCAGTTAAGAAATCAAATGATGTATTGCATTGGGCAAACCTGTTTAAAAGACCTTGAGCAAAGATGTCACTTTGAAAACTAAGGTGCACTGAACCCAAGCCAGTGAGGAAGATGGAAGAAGAATTTATACCTGTGAATTATGGTGTTGGTGAGGAATGTTGGACGTGCCACGGACTGCCAGGAGAACAAATGAACCTGTCTTGGAAAAGGACAGCTGGAGTGCTCCGTAGAAGCGAAGCCGGGGAGGCTTCATCTCTTGTACTCTGGTCGTGTTATCAGGAGGGACCAGTCCCTGGTCAAGGACATCATGCTTGGTAGAAGGTTGGCAAAAAAAGGAGAAGGCCCTCAACAAGACAGACTGGCACAGTGGTGGCAACAGTGGGGTCAAGCATAGCAGCGATGGTGAGGGTGGGGCAGGATCGACCAGTGTTGGTTCTGTCGTACATAGGGTCGCTGTGAGTCAGGGCTGACTTGATGGTACCTGGCAACAATTAAATTTCAGATTTTTAAATGATGTACCATGTTCATATGGTGCATTAGAGAATAAAGCATTTCTCGGTTGTCTAACGTGTCTTGTTTTGTTTTCTAGCAGCAACCTCCATCTACTACAACATTTGTGCTGAATCAAATAAATCAGCTTCCGACCTTGGGATCTACAATTGTAATGACTAAAACACCACCTGTAACAACTAATAGGCAAACCATCACTTTGACCAAGTTTATCCAGACCACTGCAAATACACGTCCTTCAGTCTCTGCACCAGCAGTACGAAGTGCCATGCCCTCTGCACCTTCGAAAGAGCAAGTTCAGCTGAAGGATCTTCTGAAGAATAATAGTCTGAATGAACTCATGAAACTGAGGCCACCTGCAAATATTGCCCAGCCAGTGGCCACAGCTGCAAGTAAGGCATTAGTCTGCATTCAGTAGCACCTGTCTTGTTCACCTTGCTAACATGTCAGAGTGTGTTTTTAGGGTCAGAGCATAAGGAGCGCTGGTAGCACAGTGCCTAAAGCATCTTACTGCTAACCAGAAGGTTGGTTCCAACCCACCAGTCACTCCACAGAAGGAAGACTGGGCAATCTACTTCCCATAAAGATTTACTGCCTCGGAAACCCAGTGGGGGTGTCTGTGAGTAGGAGTTGACTTGATGGCAGTGGGTTTTCATTTGGGTCTAAGCATGAAAGAGGTGTTAGTCTGCAGTACTCTGTACATTTACTGTTTACACAGTTCAAGGGAAGTAAAAACTTAGAAGATCAGGTAAAGCTATGCTAGCACTACGAAATTTTCTTTTAACTTTTTTTTGGTTTTTGGAATTAGTGCTTCTCCAACTTTATGTGCCTATGAATCATCTGGGGACCTTGTTCTGAAGCAGAGTTCAGTAGGTCTGGGGTGGGGTCTGACAGTCTGCGTTTCTAACAAGCTGCCAGGAGACACTGATGCTCCTTGGACCATACTTTGGGTGTCAGGCTTTTAACTGATACTTTATTTGCCTGTGACTATCTCAATATTGTGATTTTACCTATCACTGATTTCATTGTTTGTGGATAGTCTGCTTTCAGTTATTCTCTTTTATTATAGAATAACTTACTACATTTTCTTTGAAGAGCGAGCATCCATACTGCTTTTTATAACAACTTTACTGAGGTGTAACTCCTGTGCCAGAAAATTCACTCTTGTGAAGTGTACAGTTCAGTGATTGCAGTGTATTCACAGAATCTTGTAATAACCATCACCATGACCTAATCCTTAACGCTTTAGAGAGTTAAGGGAAACACATTCAACAATGACAGGAGCACAACTTTGAAGGAGTTCATTTATGCATAAAGAGTATAGATTTTGTAGTTGTTCTTTTCTGAAGTGGCTTTTTTGATGTTGTTCATTCATTCAGCAAATGTTGATTGAGCCCTTACTATGTATCAAATACTCCTCTAGCTGCTAAGGCTGTGTCTAGGGAGAAAACTGTCGTGGTTCTGCCTCCTGTAACTTCCATCCTAGTGGAGGCGGTTCGTTTTAGTTATTTATTTTTTGACTTTGGCCATTTCAAACTTCCGTAATACACATTTAGTTCTAGAAAGTAAAAAATATGAACTCATTTTTTTCCCTCTTACTTTGTTCTGAGAACTTTGCTAGGCTTATGTCTGTTGTTGTTATGTGCCATCGAGTTCGACCCGACTCATGGTGACCCCTCCTTGGGTTTCTGAGACAGTATTTCTCCAGAAGTAGATTGCCCAACCTTCCTTCTGAGGAGTGGCTGATGGGTTTGAACTGCCAGCCTTCTGATAAGTGGTCAAGTGCCTTAGGCACTACGCTACCAGGGCCTATGTATGTTTTTTTTTTTTAACTTTTAGTGTGGTGAAAACACACACATGTTCACCAACATGACGACTTCCCCATTTACAGCTTAGGGACATTGATGACATTTTTCATGTTGTACCATTACTGTTATCCTTTTCTGAAATATTCTACCACTGTTAGCATAAACAAAAGCTTCCCCTTTTCCCCCTCCCTCCTAACCCTGGTAAACTTTGGTATGTATATGTGTGTGTGTGTGTGTGTGTGTATATATAATATAAATGTGAATTCTTAAGTGAGATACTCCTTCCCTCTAGTCTCCAATTAATTAAAAAGTAAAGAGGTTGCATCCTTATTATATAACAGTAGTAGGCACCATTGGAGGTTCTAACCCAGTCCTCAGTTAGAGCCTAAGCTGCTCATTCTTTTATTTACAGTTTCAGATTAGGGGTGGGCATTTGTTGTGATTGTTTCCTCTGTCTTTGTGGATATGAGGCATATTCCTGAGGATTTGTTAATGCACACACAGCACCCTGCCAGGGTCTTGGGATTGAGGTGATGACTGTTGAGTAGATGGTTTCTCCTTCCACAGTGCTGCTTTTCGGTTTTTTTTTTTTTAAATCCTTTTCCTAATTTGTGAGATACGTTTTAATAACTAGTACAGAACACTATGTAATTTTCCTTCAGAACTGATTGCTTGGCAGTTGTAATGTGCTTGTGTTTATAAAAGAGGGCCAGGAGTATTCCAGAAAAGGATTTGTAGGCTGATGTAGAAGTAACTTTGTCTCCCCTGACAGAAATAGTTAAAATTCCCAGATAATCGCATCTTTGTGTCTGGAGTCTTACCATCCTGCCCTTGATGACTGTAGTTTTACTCTCAAGGTCATTCTCTGGAACTGACTGCAACCTGGCACCTGGATACCAGTTGGGAAATCATTTGCGCCGCCTGAGGACACTTGCCCATTTTTATGATAATGTTTTCTGCTGTGGAGAGCAGACTGTGGCCCTGATGAAGCTGAGGTGCAGGGCAGCACCTGGGATGGGTCCCAGGGGACTTGTGGGTGATGAGCGGTTGGGAGAAGCTGCTTCTCACCAGGGTCTTTGGACTACCTGAGGAGCAAGCCCGCGTACTCATTTGAGTGGCTCCCTCCCTCCTCTGAGTCCTGTGCAGCTCTACTTTATGATGTGGATCCCATGGTGCCACAGAAGTTTGGAAACAGTGCTGCAGGGGGCAGTAGGGGTCACATTTGGATCTTTATTCTGAGGGAAGGGGGAAAATCAGGTGTGCCCAAAGTAATGTTTTTCCTTTGGTCTGGTAACAACTTGTTAAGCCTCAAAAGTTGGTAAGTAGCACCAAATAAGGTCAGAGTGACTATCTTGGTGCTAACACTGGGTTTTGTTTCGTTTTGAAACCCAGAGAAGTGTGTTCAAGGTAATGCTGTGCTTCTGCTCCTGACACTTGTATGGAAATAAGCTGACAGATCGTTCTGGTCAAGGTGGCTTCTGATCCATGGTTTTAAAATTTCTCACACACACGTTTACTTTTGAGTTACTTGAATGTTTTCATCCTTAATGTAAGATGGTGATAGGCAGATCGGTGTTCTTTAGTTTGTGAAGTAGGTAAACTTTGAATTTGAAAAATACTAGAAGGAAAGAAGAAAGACTTTGTTCTAAGACTTAAATTGATTTTATCCTTCCCAGCTGATGTAAGCAATGGTACAGTGAAGAAAGATTCTTCTAATAAAGAAGTAGCAAGAATATGGATAAACGACATGAAAATGAGTTTTTCTCCAACCATGGTGAGTTTCAGAAAGTAGAGTCTATGTTTTTGTGTGGTATGAAAGTATACTGACTAAAAGTACTCTCAAACAACCCTTAGAAAAGTTTTTTTGTGTGGACGAGCTACTCGGCTATATAAATTAGGGGTAAGCATTAAACTTCACTAGAATAGACTAATACATACTAAACAGATGGTAGAATTTGTATGTTCAGTAGTCTGTGGTGGTTATATGCATTGCTGATATTTTTTTATTCTGAGACTCAATGATCTAGAAAATACGAAAACAAACCAAAAATATTTGATAATTGTTCATTTTAGGATAAAGCCTAAAATGTCATGGTCTAGTTATGAATTATAATATGATACACTAAATGATTTTCCGTAAGTTTGGGGAATGATATGTTTATTTGATTGATCAGTGCATTTATTTAAGGACCTCTGTGTAGGGAGTTTCTACAAGAAATACATTACATGATTCCCATCTTAGTGAACATAACATTTAACAACCCCATGAATTAAGTAGTTAATGAGTGAGGTACATCAAAAGTACAGTCAGCTGCTTTGTCAGTGATAGCAAACATTGATCTAGGGATGGATAGATGAGTGGACAGGCTGAATGATTAGGTATATCTGTGCAGGGGGGAGTGTGCCCATGATCATGTATAAGGTTGATGGACAGTGTTTCTTCAAGTGTATTTTTATGTTCTGTAAGAATTTCCAGGTATATAGTAGAGCTGACAAGGGACAAGATTGTAGTCACTTCTAGGCCATAGCCAGCTACCCAGAGGACTTGTGGGCTTGGGACCGTGGTCACAGGGGATATCACGCTCAATTGGCATAACATACTACACAAAAACATTGTTTCACATCCTACTTTGATGAGTAGTGACTAGGATCTTAAAAGCTTGCGAGCGGCCATCTAGATGCAACCATGGGTTTCTCCTTGTCCATACCAGAGAAGAATGAAGAAAACCAAAGGTTCACGGAAATAATTAGTCCAAGTGACTGGTACACCATGCGATCCTCAGCCTACATTACTGTGAGACCAGAAGAACTAGATGGTGCCTGGCTGCCACTGTCGTCCACTTAGAGGGGGATCTATGTAGGAGA
This sequence comes from Orycteropus afer afer, assembly GCF_000298275.1. Lineage (NCBI taxonomy): Eukaryota > Metazoa > Chordata > Mammalia > Tubulidentata > Orycteropodidae > Orycteropus > Orycteropus afer. The sequence goes on from NW_006921635.1 coordinate 2,200,212, forward strand.
TCCTGAATAGAGTGGGAGAGCAATGTGGAACAAAACTCAAAATCTTGAAAAACAAAAGACCAGGTTTGCTGGTCTGATCAAACCTGGTGCAACCCCCTGAGACTGTGGTCCCTAGCTGCCTACTCCTGTGGCTTCCAGCCAAACAAAAGACGGGCATATGAGCTGAACACTTATGTCAGGTAGATACACTTCTTGGAGAGATCAGTCATGGGAGAATAGAAGGGCTGTGTATGCACAGGGAGACAGCTCGGGGGGTAGGAGTGCATGGAAGGGAAGGACACAGGGAAGAGGTGGCTGTGGGGAGGAGGTGGGAGGGGAGCTGTTGCATTGTGGGAGATTGCAGTCAATTCATGAGACAAAATGTATGTGAACTGCTTTATGGAAGATGAATTTGCTCTGTAAACTTTCACTCAAATCACAATAAAATTTTTTTTTAAAAAGTACAGTCAACTGCTTATGATAAGAGTTACAAATTGAAGGAAGCTGAGTTCTCTGTGAACCAGAATAGCCTGGTTTTATGGTGGTGTACTGGAGCTTGGGTTTTGCATATGGACAGAATTTGAGATACGGGCAAAGAAGGTGACTGTGCTTAGGATGACAATAGCCAGAATACTTGGCTTGGGGAAAAAAGTTGGAATGATAGATTTTGGCTCCATAGAGGTGTTGGAGTTGAGTATTAGGAACTTTGGACTTGTTGTGGTATCTGTGAAGAGTCCTGGGATCTGTTAGAGATTTGGGATGGGTGGCATGGTGGAAGAGAGACAGGCTTAGAAGTTGGCTAATAAATAGTCCAGAAAGGGAGTGGTAAGGGAACTCTGGTAGCATAGTGCCTAAGGCACTTGACTGCTAACCAGGAGGCTAGCGGTTCAAACTCACTCGCCACTCCTCGGAAGGAAGGTTGGGCAATCTACATCCGTAGTGATACTGCCTCGGAAACCCAAGGAGGGGTCGCTATGAGTCAGATCCAACTCAACGGCACATGACAACAACAACAACAAAGGGGTTAAACTTGGGTGGTTGTGAAGAGGATTGGAAAAGATGAGGGGAAGGAAAAGAAGGAAATAAGAGTGACTGCACAGACCATAAGGAGCTCTGATAGCACAGCGCCTAAGCCATCTGACTGCTAACCAGAAGGTTGGTGGTTCTAACCCACCAGGCACTTGGCAGAAGCAAGACTGGGTGTGGTGGTTGTGTTTGTGTGTCAACTTGGCTGGGCCTGGTTGAGTGGCTGGGCAGCTGGTGGTAGTTATTCCCTGTGATGAGACTGGCAATCAGCTCCATGGTGGGATCTACCACAAGCAGCTGAGTAGCTGCTTTTGGGATGTGGGATGTGGTCTGCTTCCTGTATATAGGGAATGGGAATGGTCTCTAGCTTATGGCCTTAGAGACGGCCTTGGGAATAATCTCTAGCTTATGGCATGCTTGGACGCTGCATGTAGCCATGTCATTGTTCAGCAGCCTGCCATGCTCTACTAACCTGGGGACTTACAATGGACTTAAATTAATGGACTGTGCCTTTTTACTTGTCAACCTTGGGCTTGGCAGCCTCAGCAGCTGGCAGCTGTCTGAGTGAAGAAATGCCTCTAGCTCCAGTGGGCTGGGAGCTGGACCTCAAGACTAAAGGGCTTTCACCCAGCCCCTAGAGCCTGGCACTTTGAACTTGGACTTAAAGGCTCCAAATTGTAAGAATAAACTCATGTTTGTTAAGGCCGTATCATTTGAGGTATATTCCTGTCAGAATGGCACTAGATAACCAGAACACTGGGCGATCTACTTCTGTAAAGATTTACTGCCTTAGAAACCAGTGGGGGCTACCATGAGTTGGTGTCGACTCGATGGCAGTGGGTTTGGCACAGACTATGCCTAAGGCTTGCTTGGACATGGAGCTGGAGGGGGAACTTTTTGAGCAGGGAGAACATCCTGTATCTGAAGTCAGAAGTGGGGATCAGGAGAGCCAGTTTTGGCCGTGCCCAACTGACTTCATGTCCTCAGAGCTTATTTGGGGGTTGAGTGTTTGGAAACATACGAATGCATTTTTCTTCAAGTAAGGTTACAGTACTCATCTTCCTAGTTTAGCCCATAAAACAGTCAAACACAGTATGCCTGAAGTTCTCTATTGTCCTAGCTGTTCAGAAACAGCTGGCAGAAATTGATAATTGGCACCATGTGGGCCAAAACCAGGTGAGAGATCTAAGTTTTGATTTTGCTCATGCATAAAAGTCTTGATTTCCAAGTTCTTTGGGGCCTCCGTTCCCCACCTAGTAAAATGTGCCTAGAGTTGAGGAGTGACCGTTTGAGGTTCAGGCATGTGATAGCATTTATCATAGCCCCTGCTTCAGTGTCTCCTAAGGTTTCGTGTCAATTGCCATTTTATATCGAGCTGTCTTACTCATTCAGAAATATTACCTGTGTGGTTTCCAGATCGTGGGACCCTTCAGTGTTACCAGTGTTACCTCCAGGTAGGCCCCTGGTGATTTTGCTGTAGTATGGGAAGGGGCAGGAAGGGCCAAGGGAGAAAGGAGGAGGTGAGGTATTTCAGCATAGCGTTCCTGTTGTTGAAGTGGACGAGGAGGGCAGTGGGAGAAATGGGACTAATGATCTGGGCCCTTTGCCCTAGGCTGCACAGTTAAGTAGTGGCTGAATTGGGATTTAGATCTGCTTCTTTGGCCAGTCCCATTTTGTCCCGAGTTTCTGAAGTTGAGGTCTCATTTTGGCATAATTCTGAGAACATGTAAGATTTTTCCTGAGGACTTCGTGGGTTGATGTGGCTTGGAAGTTTATCCCCAGCCTCTCTTTTCCTTTCCCCGTTAATGGAGCGTCTGTGTGGCCACGTTCTCTCTAGACTCTGAGGGGAACCAGAGGAACGCTGAGCCCTGATTGCCCAGTGCCGTCTTCCCCGTATCCTTCCTTCTTTAACGGAATGTGCTTCCTGGTGTCTTCTCTCGACGCTTCTGTGGAGAAGACCATGTCAGTCGAGCTCTTCTAATGGTTCTGGTGTTGGAGCAAGGCCCGTTGAAGGTCTTCTCTCAGTTTATAAATAGTATTTCACCCTACTTACAAAGTGTAAACCCTTTTAAGAGTCTGTGAGAGACACAGGGGAGCATAAGAATATATGGTGGTCGCTCACCTGGTTTGTCTGGGATGGTCTGGATTTACTCCTGTTTTTTTGATGCAGTTATCAGTAGCTCCAAATTTTATTCTCAGCTGTACTGAGGTATGGAGAATAAATTACATGGCTCTCCTATGTGTGATTTGTTGTATCTGTGAAATCCCAGACGTCTGAAGTACATTCTTGTCGTTCAGAAGAACTTTCAACCTCCGGAGTCTTTTGGTGGTGGTTTGGGCTTTAGGATCTTAGGGAAAGAAGATGGGTAGGGAAGTGACCTGAGAGGAGGAAGGAGATGAGAGACTTAAATGGAGGCCTGCCATGAGCGTGAGTTGTAGGGTATGCTGATGAGGGTAACTTACCTTCTCTCCCTGTGCCTCCTGCTTTTTGTAGTCTGGGAGTTGGCATGAAAGGTGAGGGCTGATGTTGGAAGCAGTTTGAGTATAAGAGAGGGCAGTGAGCAGTATCTAAGGGAACAGTAGTAGTTGGAGCTGGTGGTGGCTGGAAGGAAGGTGGAGCCTTGGGTGCCCCGTTGCACGTCAGAGGTGACAGTAGGTCATGGAGTCTGTGAGCTCACCCTGGACAGAGGAGGGCCACACGTGTGACCCAGATCGTAGGGGATGGTGAAGTGGTGGTACGTCGTGCTTCCCAGTCCTTAGCTGGTGGTTCCTGGCCTTGGGCTGGGCCTCTAGCCTCTGGAGCTTGGATTAACTGTGCTCTTTCTGTGTTGTAGAAGGTCCCTGTTGTGAAAGAGGAAGACGAACCGGAGGAAGAAGATGAAGAAGAAATGGGTCACGCAGAAACCTATGCAGAGTATATGCCAATAAAATGTATGTCTTTGGGAGTTGTCATAGTAATGAGACTTGTGGGTTCCTCTTGGGCTCACAGAGGTCCCCCCCCTCCACACACACATATACTGTTTTGTGTTAGGACCTGCCTGTGTTGGGTCCCTGAGGGTTTGACATGGATGATTTTTTTCATCTATGGATGAAATATTTTTTTAACTAATATGTTTTTAAATATTTACGTGAAAGTTTTGCTCTTTTCTTTTTTTCTATACAAATTTAGAACTTTGTTTAGCTTTAAGTTGAAGCTTTTTAAAACAGACTAAACAGCTTGAGTTTTGTTCTGTTTTGAGTTAATTTTTGCTCAGATGAGAAATGATTATAAAAACATAGCAAATTGTAGAAATGTAAATAACGTATCTTAGCTTGATATACTTTATACAGCTTATCTAAAATAAATCACAAAAACATTGGAATCTTTAAAATAGCTTGTGCTAAATGGAGTCACTGTTTTTCATTAACGCTTATTTCTGTCTTTTGCATAAGCACCATGATTTGTTATTTTTAGTTGCCACCATATGAAGTTGAAAATTAATAGTTTTTAATTTCACTTTTTCATTATATGGGAGCCATGAGATTAAACAAATCTATGCCTAGAATTTGTCTTTTATATACACTGGATTTCTATCAGAAGGCACTAATAGTAAGTAGCATTTAAGTTACACTAAAATCCTTGTTTACCAGCTGTGTATGGACCTGAGGATCCCATGCTCTCCTGGTCCTTTAAAATGAGCTGTAGGATGTGGTGTCTGGAGTTTTACAGCCCTCTTGTGCCACCTCCACCCCCTGCAATGGTTTTCATAAAACAATTGAGTTTATCCACAGCCCTTTAAACCAAAGGTCAGCAAACTAAATCCACCCCACTGCCAATTTTAGAAATAAAGTTTTATTGAAACACAGCTGTACCTGTTCTCTTATTGTCTGTGGCTGCTTTTATGTTTTAACAGCAATTGTGCAAGAGACTGGATGGCCCACAGAACTGAAAATATTTACTGTCTGACCTTTTATAGAAAAGTTGGCCTATCCATTTTCAGCTGTTCACATCGTGAAATATACAGGGAGTTGGTGGCTATTTTAGTTTTATAGCCAAGGTTTTCTTTCAGATACTTTTCAAGGTAAAAATACCCATACCACATATTTTGTTTTACCAAATGAAATGAACGATTCATTCGAGTAAGTCCTTTCTCTAGGACTGTGATCATTGGAGGATCTGGTGATGGGAATTAAGTTGGTATTTTTCTAGGTCTTTTAAATTCAGCAAGTCTGTTTAAACGATACATAAGTGATAAATAGATCTCTTAGTGAAGTTTAAGTAATACTTTATCATTAGTGACTTTTTATAGCAGCCCAGAGGATTTAGTTACTTACTCAATTGCTCTATTTTTTTTGTCATAGGGAAAATGTAGTAACTTATAATAAAAGTGGGGAAGTTATTATTTAGAGGAATTAACACTAAATACTTCTTTATTTTCCTTTAGTAAAAATTGGCCTACGTCACCCAGATGCTGTGGTGGAAACTAGCTCTTTATCCAGTGTTACTCCTCCCGATGTTTGGTATAGAACATCCATTTCTGAAGAAACTATTGATCATGGCTGGTTATCTGCATTACAACTTGAGGCAATTACCTATGCTGCCCAGGTAAGCATACATACATACAATCTTTATCTTTTCTCTCTGAGTCCCTATAGTATAGTTGTTGAAATCCAAAGGTGAGTTTCTTTGCATGAAAAATTTGTGGAAAGTAAGTTTCCTAGGAATTTTATGTGTTAAAACAGGATAGCCTGGTTGTGGGAACTGCATTCCTAGTAAAATGACAAGTGTCACCATCCTTTTGGAATCACTGGGAGTGTCTACTTCTATTCATGAGGTCTAGTTCATAAAATTATATAAGGACATCTATATATATGGGGATTTGTTGAAGGTTTTCTTCCCAGTGGCTAAAAACTAAAGAAGATTTGAGTGCCCACATTACTGGGGATTTGATTGAAGAGGTTCTGTTACTGCCATAATATTGTGCAGTCTTTCAAACAATGTAAGAGAAAGCCATTATCAGTTGTCCTGAAAAAATTTCTGTCATACTCTTGATTTTGTTAAAACAACTAATGACCAACCAGCCAGCCTCCCCCTATGTGATGTGAAAGTTTGTGTTTGTCATGGTGAAAGTGATTAATTAGGGTGGCTGAACTGTACCCTTCAGAGTGGTTGAAATGGCATATCAAGCTGTGTATTTTACACAATTAAATTTTTTTTTTTACCCCCATCGTACCAGTGCCAAAAAGGGTATGAAAGAATGCTCATTAATTTGCTAACTTACTTGGGGTGTGTTAAGGTAAGCAAGAAAGAATATAGAAAAAAGAGAAAACCCAAACTATATGTCCGTTGATAGAAAAGCAGAAAATGTTAACATACTCCTAAATGCATGAAAGGCTTATCACCAAACCCTCTGAAAGACTGACTACTAGCTTTTTCTTTTTCAGCAACATGAAACATTCCTACCGAATGGTGATCGAGCTGGCTTCTTAATAGGTGATGGAGCAGGTGTAGGCAAAGGGAGGACAATTGCGGGCATCATCTATGAGAACTACCTGTTGAGTAGGAAAAGAGCATTGTGGTGAGTGTTAGAGACTGGCCTTAGATGCTTTCCTTTCTGAATTACCACTTCCGCACGTGGGGATGCATTTTAATGAGTTGGTGAGGGTTTTTTGAAGTGTCGAGATTTGGCTTTGTTCCCAAATTCTGTTAGAATGATGGAATTTGCGTTAATTTTTTTTTTTTTTTTTTTTGTGGCAGGTTCAGTGTTTCAAATGATTTAAAGTATGATGCGGAAAGAGATTTGAGAGATATTGGAGCAAAAAACATTTTAGTCCATTCATTGAATAAGGTATGGAAACTCTTTCTTCAGTTGGTCATTCAGTGAATATTGACTTCTCTGTGAGATGGAAATAATGGTGGTTTTTACCTCATAGAGTTGTTGGGAGTGAGAAGTCAATGAATTATTCCACAGAAACCAGAGTGTGGTGGTGTTGTCGCCGTGTGGATCCACCATGTCCCAACTGTGGCACCAGGCAGTGGTTATGTAGCAGTGCACAGAATAGGCATGGTCCCTGTTGTTCGTGGAGTTTATTCTCTCCATCGTCAGCATTAGTTTTGTTTTTGCCTCGGAGGTAAATGGTAAAACTCTTTGTTAAATTGAGCAGTGTAGGTAGAAAGGGTGCGTGTCATAAAGCTGTATGGACAGGCTGCGTGCCTCTCAGTGAAGGTCACCTGGAGTCCTGTGCAGCACATAGACAGTTGAGTTGTGATTTGGAGACTAGTTTAGATGTTTCTACGTACTGTGGGTGTGGACCAGTAGCTGTGTTTGTGTCCAGCATCCTGTAAAGTTGAAGTTGATACATGTTATTGTCTACAACACAGTTTCATGTGATTAGAACTTTGATTATTGACCCATTAGGCATCCGTTCCTGGGGTGGTAAGGGGGGAATACACAGCCGGATTCCCTACGGGGGCCTTCCTGTGGGCCCTTTCCCACTAAGTGAGGATCTGTTTTCCATGTGGAGCCTGGGTTGGTTCAGTTGTGCTGACTCTTTGGGGAGGTACTGCCAAGTGGATTGGTAGTGACAGTACGTTTCTTGAATGATGACAAATAGTACAAAAATTAAGAACATAGAATTGGCGTCTAGAAATGTTTTGATTCTTGAGCCAATGTAATTGAAGGAAAATATTTGTAGATAGACTGTTGTGATTTTATTTTATTTATAGCTGAGTTTCTGTCTGGTTTTTTAATCCTTTTTTGGGTAATAGACTTTTTTGAGACATTGATGAAAACTGGATCCTTGTATCATACATTTGCATATATATATGATGTTAGAAATTTTATGTATTATTTTTGAAAGTCCTTTGAAAAGTTCTCTGAAGCCTGTCACAGACCAACCAGGTTAAGAATTCTTGATATAGACTTTTTCCTGCTGTAGTAGAAATGTTTTAGAGTAAAAGGTGTGCTTGTTAAATTCTTCTATTTTCCTTTTCAGTTCAAATATGGAAAAATTTCCTCCAAACATAATGGCAGTGTGAAAAAGGGTGTTATATTTGCTACATATTCTTCCCTTATTGGGGAAAGTCAGTCTGGTGGTAAATATAAAACTAGATTAAAACAACTTCTACATTGGTGTGGCGATGACTTCGATGGAGTGGTATCCTTTGCAACAGATATTTTTATATTAATGATATAAAAGTTATTTGAGGATAAACATTTAGAAAGCAGAAATCCTGAAATTAAGTAAACAGATCCCTTGGGTGAGAGTTTTAATTATTGCAGAGATTCCAGGGGAGTGTGGAAGTTGATCTTATCTTGTGGCTATCATATAAAAACCAAAACCTGTTGCTTTTGTGTTGACTGACTTAGTGACCCTATAGGACAGGGTAGAACTGCCTCATAGGGTTTCTACAGCTATAATCTTTAGGGAAGCAGACTGCCATATCTTTCTCCTGGGGAGGGGCTGGTGGGTTCCAACTGCCAACCTTCAGTTTGCAGCCAAGCATTTAACCACTGTACATCAGGGTTCGTTAGTGCCTATTGGAGGCCAGTATTTACGTTTCTGGTTTCAGAAAAATGTGAATGCATGTGGAAAATGCTGGATACTAAAGTCCCCTCTTGAAGATCCAAACTGCACATTTTATAGTAAAATACTTGAAAAGACCAAGGGAAAGAAAACTGCTGCTTTTGCAGTTCCCAGATGTCCTGCTCACAGCTTAATCCATTGTTGTCCACTGCTCTGTATAAGGAACACCAGTATTTTTGTGCCTCCTCTGCAGGATTTGCCAAAATTATCCCCTGTGGTGGACCATTCCTGTGGCAATGGCAAGAGCCCTTTACTCCCTTCCAACTAAGAATTAAATAACTGGTGAAGAGACCTCTAAAGTTAGTTGATACTCTGAGATGGGAGCAGCGTGGGGTTGAAGCCAAGGAGAGGCCCCTAGGGGACCTCATTGCTGTTTGTTTTGTTTAATGACAAAAGGACCTGAGGCGAATCCAGCCAAATGTCAGGGTTTGACGAAGCTGGGGGTAGGGATGCAGATGTTGCTGTAACCAGTCGATGCTCAGGGATTTGTTGCCAGCCACAACCCCTCTCCCCAGTAAGTTTGGATATTCCCCCAAGGCCACCTCTCCACAAACCTGGGATGTCTCCAAGGCCCCCCAGGAAATAACAGTGAATGCTTCCTAAAGAACGGGCCATACTTGCTACAAATGTGAGATGTTCCTTAATTCACTTCTTAACAGATCGTGTTTGACGAATGTCATAAAGCAAAAAACTTGTGTCCTGTTGGTTCTTCAAAGCCAACTAAGACAGGCTTGGCGGTTTTAGAGCTTCAGAACAAGTTGCCAAAAGCCAGGGTGGTTTATGCGAGCGCCACTGGTGAGTAGTTACTTATCTGTCAGAGACAGCTGGAGGTTATTTTTTCAGCCATAATGTGTTTCCTTCTGGAATTTTTCAGGTGCTTCTGAACCACGCAACATGGCCTATATGAACCGTCTTGGAATATGGGGTGAGGGAACTCCATTTCGAGAATTCAGTGATTTTATTCAGGCAGTTGAGCGAAGGTAATGCAGTTCCCGGTCCTCAGTTCGTGCTCAGTGGCAGTCTGAAAGATGCTGTCACTAACCCCCCTTTCCTGTATGCTGAAGTCCTACGATATTTAATGATTGTCACTGTGTGTTTTAACTTTCTTCAGAGGTGTTGGTGCTATGGAAATAGTTGCTATGGATATGAAGCTTAGAGGGATGTACATTGCTCGACAGCTGAGCTTTACTGGAGTGACCTTCAAAATCGAGGAAGTTCTTCTTTCTCAGAGCTATGTAAAGATGTACAACAAAGCAGTCAAGCTGGTGAGAAGGCTTTTCTGAATTCCTAGGATTTTTAATGCACCAATCACATCTGTTAGTCTGTTTTATCCAATGGGATGTCTCTGAGTCCTTCACGGTGTATTTCTGCCTTTTATAACCCCCGCTTATGGGCTCATAGGTTGTTAGATCACCCTTCAGTACTTTGAATGCAGTTTTCCAAGTTTTCATTTTGTTAAAGTATTTATTTTTAAAAAAGCCATTTATTCATTTATTTCAACTGTATAATTCTTAAGGTCATAATGGAACTCTCCAAAAAAAAAAAAAAAAACTCACTGTCATCAAGTCGAGTCGATTCAACTCATAGTCACCCCTCCTTGGGTTTCCGAGGCAGTATCTCTACAGAAGTAGGTTGCTCAACCTTCCTTCTTACGAGTGGCTGGTGGGTTTGAATGGCCAGCCTTCTGGTTAGTAGTCAAATGCCTTAGGTACTGCACCACCAGAGCTCCCCATAATGAAATTATATTTCTTAAAAAGGCTAAATTAGTTAATAACAACTATGAGGGTAATACTTTTAGGTAAGCATTTCAAAATCGATTGTTTAGAGATTCCCAAGTTACTGAACATGGCTCATTAATGTTACAGCGTCTTGCACTTGATGATGCTATTTTGGTTGAATTGGTCATTTTTCACTAGCTCCCACTCAGATGAAATATGTAAAGTGTTGATTTTTCATCTTCAGTGGGTGATTGCAAGAGAGAGATTTCAGCAAGCCGCAGACCTGATTGATGCGGAGCAGAGGATGAAGAAGTCCATGTGGGGCCAGTTCTGGTCTGCGCACCAGAGGTTTTTCAAATACTTGTGCATAGCATCCAAGGTTAAAAGGGTTGTACAGCTGGCTAGAGAAGAAATCAAGAATGGAAAAGTGAGTTTGTCAGCATGTTAATAGATTCATTCTTAGGTTATATTGTTTGTACTATGTGGGCAATGAGGTTTTCTACTTGGAAGGTCTTGGCATTCAAAAGGATAGCTGTAAAAGATTAATGTAAAAAGACTGAAAAAAATACAGTTTAAGAAATGTAAAGCAAAGCCCATTTCTCTATGGAGAATTTAAATAACTCAAAACAGTGTGAAGAGATAAACATCACTAAATCTTTGCACTCATAGATGGAATCACTGATGCCACGTGGGAATGCGTTATACTTAGTTTCTCTCCTTTTTGGTGACTGTAAGCTACTTAAAAAACAAAACCAGAAAAACACCAAACCCACTGCCAGCGAGTTGATTCCAACTCATAGCAACCCCTGTTGGTTTTCCCAGGTGGTAAATCTTTACAGAAGTAGATTGCCCTGTCTTCCTTCTGCTGAGTGGCTGGTGGGTTTTGAACCACCAGCCTGGTTAGCAGTCAAATGCCTTAGGCGCTACACCTGCCAACCTCCTTAAAACACAAAGGACTGTAAGCTGCCTATGGCTGCAGTCTTGTTCAGTGCCCTCATTCTTCTTCCTGAGTCCTTGATTCTTCGAATATTCATAGAACAAATCAATGAGCACACGTATGCTTTATGATAGTGGCGTCATTCGTGTTTGAAATCTGTTGCTTTTTGTTATTAAATATTTAGAATAGTCTCAGTAAGAAACCATAAGTAGATTTTATTTATGATTGATGTGTCTTCTCGTTTTCTGCAGTGTGTGGTAATCGGCCTGCAGTCTACAGGAGAAGCTCGGACTTTAGAAGCCTTGGAAGAGGGCGGGGGAGAACTGAATGATTTTGTTTCAACTGCCAAGTAATGTGTTTTGCTTTTCTTTCTGAGATTTTACTTTGATTAATTCAATTGTTGATGTTGTCTGGAGGCAAACATTTTGATGGGCCTAAAGGACCTTCTGAAGTTGTATTGATCTCCTTCGTTTTATACCAGTCCTTTCCCACGTGCAGCTTCTTTTGCTGGAAAACTGAGAAGTCTCATGGTCCTCGGTTTATTAAGCATGGGCTTGGTTGTGGTTGTCATGGTCACCTTACAAGAAAGTTCGGTTTCAGTGTGTCACGTGGCATTGTGAGTTTATGCTGCTTCTAAACTCACCACCATCCACGAGAGTGAAAATGATCATCTGCCCAGGCTATCAGAAGGGCTAATGCAAACGTGGGAAATATTCATGAGATGCTGGAAAAGTTTTAAAGGATTTTAGGCCGTTTTGTCAAGTGTTTGCCTAACCTTTCAACTCTAATTTTGGTAGTAGAATTAGCAAAATAATCTTTGTACTATTGCATGCCTCAGGGTGAGCATTTTAAATAGCTCCTTTTCAGATGGATGTAATTGAAAACTACTTTGAAAAGCAAAATGTACACCTTGCTAATCTGTATTTCTCTGTACTGAAGTGCCTACAACTGCACCGTCCAGTAGTAGTAGCCACTAGTTATGTGTGTGTGTTGACCAGTTGAAATGGAAGTCCAAACTGAGATGTACTGGGAGTGTCAGATACATACTAGGTTTCAAAGACTTCATGTGACAAAAATAATGTAAAACATCTTATTGATTACATGTTAAAGTGATAGATTGAGATAGAGAAAACATATGACTGAAATTACCTTCACTTTTTTCATTTTTGCTTTTTAATGTAGCCACTACAGAATGTGAAAATTGTATATGTGGCTTATACGATTTCTATTGGACAAGCATGGCCTAGAAAAAGAAAATTCATTTTGTAAGATAGAACAAAGAATTTAATAGAACACTCCTAGTTTATGTTTAAGGAATTTTTTCGTTAAGGTGCCACAATAAAACCTTCTGCAAACCAGACTGCTAATTGTCACTATTTCTCCTACTTCCAGAGGAGTGCTGCAGTCACTCATTGAAAAGCACTTCCCTGCTCCAGACAGGAAAAAACTTTATAGTTTGCTAGGAATCGATTTGACAGCTCCAAGTAACAACAGTTCACCGAGAGACAGTCCTTGTAAAGAAAATAAAGTAAAGAAGCGGAAAGGTGGGTGGCTTCTTCAAATAGTTGGTATTAAAATCCCTAGAATCTGAGCCGTTTTTCGGTAGCTGTTTGAGGAATGGACTGCTCTCTTTGAAATGGCAAGTTGCTGAGTGTGTTTGCTGTCATGTAACTTTGCATCAGTAAAGCCCTGTTTCAGTTAGGGCTCGAATGATTGGTGCTGGGAACTGCATTAAGCATTTGCCATATTTTAGCTCATTTCAACCACCATATTGCTATTATCTTATTACATTCAACATTATGTAAGTAAATTATTAGGAGTACATTGTTCACTGTGCCCATTAGTGTAAAAAATGTAAACATGGATTTGTGTTTAGATGCTTGTTAAGCTGATGTTCAAGTTATTTTCTTAGATTGTCTAAAACAGTAATCATGCATATTGTTGTTGTTGTTCTTATGTGCCGTCAAGTTGGCCCTGACTCAGCGACCCCTCCTTGGGTTTCCAAGGCAGTATCACTACGGGAGTAGATTGCCCAACCTTCCTTCCGAGGAGTGGCTGGTGGGTTTGAACCACCAACCCTCTGGTTAGAAGTCAAGTGCCTTAGGCACTCTGCTACCAGAGCTCCTGATCATGTGTATTAGGTTGCATATATTAACTGGCTGCTGTGTATCAAGTTTCACAGTGCCTGACGCTCTGACCTCATTTTATCCATTCTGTGTAAGGTGTACCTAATTTCACATTTTAGTGTATCTGGAATGGGTTGCTATCATCATCTAATTGGCAGTGCTTTTATTTCAGTGGTGTAATAAATAACACACCTGTGAATCAGTAACATCTTAGGCTGGCCAGATGTTGTATTTCTCTTTCCTGAATTATACTTTCACCTTCTCAGTAATACATGAAGTTTTTCATGCTCTTGTTGGTTTTGATTGATTCATTCCACGTGTTCAGTAAGCTAATTCACATCAACACCTTGTTTGGCCTTTAAAAATGAGGCTTTAGGAGGTTAGTGTTCTGAGTGTTCCACGTTTGTTTTGTTGTTGTGCCATCAAGACAATCCTGACTTAGCACAACCCTAAAGGACAGACTAGACCTGCCCCACAGGGTTTCTCAGGCTGTAGTCATGACATCTGTAAAGATACAGTTCTTAGACTTCTTCTCAAGAGCTGATACACAATTACTGAGTTATGATTATGCCAGTGATTAATCTCTTGGATTTATTTTGAGATTTGTGCACTTGAAATTAGTCTTGAAGTTGTACTTCTGTGTTTAATTTCTAAGGAATAATTCAACATATCCTGATTTCACATGGGCATCCAAAAAGTTAGTCCTTACTTGTGAATTTTATTTGTTCTTATGTACATATGGAAATGCTTTTCTTCTGTACCGTCCATTTGAGTTAACGCAGGAACTAAATGTGATGTCCCAGATCTTCATAAGTTCTTTGGGCTGACTCTTCTGTTTGGGTCGTGGTGGCAGGTGAGGAAATAGCTCGAGAAGCCAAGAAAGCGCGGAAAGTAGGTGGCCTTACTGGGAGCAGTTCTGACGATAGTGGCAGTGACTCTGAAGCCTCTGATAATGAGGAGAGTGACTATGAGAGCTCTAAAAACATGAGTTCTGGAGATGATGACGATTTCAACCCATTCAGAGATGAGTCTAGTGAGGATGATGAAGATGGTAAGTTCATCCATATAGTAAGTATAAGTTATACATTGCCCTGTATGTGAAAAAGGGTACATTTTAGTCCAGTGCAGTACAAATGGTTATGGAGATGCTAATGTTTGCTTGGTGGCGAGCTCTAGTCTTGTCTGTCTTCTGGAGATTTATAAATGTGAGATGATGGCCTCAGTCTAGCTCCTTTATTCATTTATAACTGCAGATCATGAATACAATACCTCTGAGGTGCACATGCACTGGGCCACTGTGGTTGGGATGAGCCATAGGTTATCAGTTAGTATTAGGAGAGAAATCAAGGATGGTTTCCTGTGAAGATTATGTATTGTTTTTGACAAATGGTTTGATACTTTGACTTTCAGATCCCTGGTTAATCAGAAAAGACCACAAGAAGAGCAAAGATAAAAAAAAGAAGAAAAGCATAGATCCAGATTCTATTCAAAGTGCCTTATTAGCATCAGGTCTTGGATCAAAACGACCTAGTTTTTCATCTGCTCCGGTTATTTCACCTGCTCCTAACAGTGCACCAGGTATCAGGGTGGAAGCTTGCTGTGTCTGAGAAACACACTTTTAAACAAATCAAGTATTAAAACTCTGTACTGATTTTTAACAAATGTCCTTCATCTAGCTAACAGCAACCCCAACAGTAACAGTGGCCTTATAACAAGTCAGGATGCTGTGGAAAGGGCCCAGCAGATGAAGAAAGACCTACTTGACAAACTAGAAAAATTAGCTGAAGACCTCCCTCCTAATACCCTGGATGAACTGATTGATGAACTTGGTGGCCCTGAAAATGTTGCTGAGGTAATTTGAGGCAGGGCTCTGTCTCTCCTTAACGTTTTCATTGTCACTTTTCACCCTGTGGGATGAATAGCATTTTGGGTGTCATCACATACTAATCCACTCTCTCTTAATTCCCTCTCTTAGGTCTAGACCCTTGTTTTACTGTAGTTATCTCCTACTGTCGTTCTTACTCATAGTGACTGCATGTGACAGTAGACCTGCCCCATAGGGTTTCATAGGCTATGGTCTTTATAGATCTGGGACCAGATCACCAGGTCATTTCTCCTGTGGAGTGGCTGATGCGTTTGAACCACTGAGCTTTTGCTTAGCAGCCAAGCACTTAAAGCAGTGAACCACCAGGACCCTTAGTTGTCGTTCTGGATCCAATGAATTCCTGCCCCTTTGTTCCCCTTACCCCCTCCCTATGTGTGCGTGTTGACCCAAGCCTCTGATCTTGTTACTGCTGCCTGTCATGCAGTGTTTGTGGTCGATGGTCCTCCTGTGCTTTCTCCTGGGAATGTGGACTTCAGTAGTCTCTTCCCACCCGGCCTGGTACAGCCCGGGCTGCTCAGTCAGCGCTCGCTTTATTCGGTCCCCCGACTCCCACCCACTGTCTCTCCTGAAGCTGTCAGTGAGCTACCTGCACCTTTGTCCTGCGCTCTTGACTGTTCACGACACTGTTTGGTTTTCCAGATGACAGGCCGCAAGGGGCGGGTCGTGAGTAATGATGATGGAAGCATATCCTACGAGTCAAGGTCTGAACTTGATGTGCCTGTAGAAATACTAAATATCACGGAAAAACAGAGGTTTATGGATGGAGATAAGGTATGTTTTGGGGGGATGCTTGCCAATGAAAATACCAGTATATTTAGATAAACCTGTAGAAGGTTTACATTTTTGCTTTTAATAGAACTCATATCTGTTGAATGTTGTTACACTCTGGGTTTTTTTTTTTTTTTCCTTCCCAGTAATTGCACATAATGACTGAACGTTTTTACATATTTCCATTATTTTATCATAAATTGAATAGTGTTTTGTATGGTGGCTCTTGTTAGCTTTAAAATCTTTTAATCAGAGTACAGTCAAACCTGTAAGCTGAAACTTGATGGGACTGACTGCCTTTTTTCCCGAGGTTCACGAGTTTTCCACCTTGAACAAGGGTGCAGTCTTAGCACTTTGTCTCTCTGTGTTAGTGGGAAATGTTTGGGCTTTCTTGCTTTGTAAAAATACCATTCTTTCAGGTCACCTTGGGGGCATGGTATCTCAGCTCACACTCTCCAATTTAATTCTGAGCCTTGATGCTATGTGGTAGTGGCCACATGTCAGTGTCCTTGGGGCTGCTGCTTCTTCTAGTCATGCCATGTTGCAGTCAGGTTTTTGTAGGTGGGCCTCTGTGACCACTGGAGAACTTTTGGTGCCTCCAGAGACTTTCTCAGTAGACTCTTGGTAAACTTCATGAAAGATAATGGTTCTTAACCCTGCTTCTTCCTTCTCTGATGGATTGCTATAACCATTTACTGAGGGCATTGTTAAAAAGTCGTTAGCAGTGCCTCTTCCATTTTAATTCCTTAAGCTAAAAGAGGGAGGATAAAATCTTTATTTTTACCCATGTTTTGCTTCAGTAAATTTTTCTGCTTTAAAACTTGAGAATAGATAATTACCAATATCAAAGTTGTCTTTTAAAAATATATTTAGAAGCTTCCTAGTGTTACTTAGTTTAGAAGTTGTAGATAGGGGATGTTATTTATTTCATGGACCTGTTTCCTTAATTTAGGCCTGCATGCATTAGGAGTTGTATTAGGTATTAGGTAACTTTTGACTGGTAAGTGTGAGAAACTCTAAAGTCATTGGCATAAACAACGTAGAAACTTACTTCTCTCAGTACAGGTTTGGGTAGGTAGCCCAGGGCGGGCTGGGACTCCAGACACCCAGGCCTCTGCAGTCTTATTCCTGTCATGTGTTGCATTCCCTGCTTCTAAGTTACCTCTGCATCTCAGCCAGTGGGGAGGAGCGAGGGGGCGGGGCAGAAAGGCATACCCTCCACTTTTCAGGACATTTCCTGGATATTGCACTTCCCACTCCCCACCCACTGGTTGGTGCATGTGCCCACATGCCCACATTTAGCTACAAAAAGGACTGGGAAATAGACTCTTGATTCTGGGTACCCATGTACCCAGATACAATTGAGGGGTATATTATTTAGGAAGAAAGAGTTTCATTGAAGGTACTGCTTTGCTTTATCCTTGGATGGGGTGACTCTCTTTTCTTGTGTTTGATACAGAATATTGCTATTATCTCAGAAGCTGCCAGCTCAGGTATTTCATTACAAGCCGATCGGAGAGCTAAAAATCAAAGGCGAAGAGTTCATATGACTTTGGAATTACCCTGGAGTGCTGATAGGGCAATTCAACAATTTGGTAAGATCTTACAGGGTTTTATTTAAATAGGTAATGGAGAATTAGTGGGGAAATGTGTGTATGTCAAAAACTGCATTTAATCTCAAGATGTCTCTTGTGGCTTTTGGAGATGTTTAAGGTGTATTGCATGTACCTTTGTGTTTAATCATTTGTCATGAACTCCTTGGAGGTGACATCATTGTAAACCTATAGGACACACAAGGTCCATTTCAGAGCCGCTGTCATTTCTGTATCTTGTCGACCCCTCTGTGATTTCATGGAGGACACTTCCTCCTCCCTTCCCTTCTGGCTCCCTGTCCCTGTGATCCAGAGTAATTTAAAAAACAACCATTGTGGCAGAATCCAGAGTAGCTGTGCGTCAGCAACACTGGTGTTACAGTATCATAACTTGTGTTACTCGCAGTTGTATGGCAACCTCTCTTCCCTCCTGGGGATTATTGCAAATGTGGATGTCATTCAGCTTACTGCTTGTGATCACGTGCCTTTCTCATCCGAGAAGTTCTTGCGTTTTTCCTCCTGTTGAAGGCTTTCTGATGACTGGCTTAGTGTTAAAGGCTAGGTAGTACTGGAGCTAGGGACACCGTGTGTTTATCTAATGAGCACAACGTTGTTACAGGACGGACTCACAGGTCAAACCAAGTCACTGCTCCCGAATATGTCTTTCTGATTTCTGAATTGGCAGGAGAACAGAGGTTTGCATCTATTGTTGCTAAAAGACTTGAGAGTTTGGTAAGTTTTTTAAGTTATATATGTCAACAGATGGTTCTGTTGATGGGGTGAGCTGGGCCTTGATTTGGAGTTCTCTGTTTTGATAGGGGGCACTTACGCACGGTGACAGAAGAGCAACTGAGTCTAGAGATTTGAGCAGGTTCAACTTTGATAATAAGGTACACTTCATCTTTCAGTGTCTGGAAAACTTGGGGTGGAGGGAGTTTGTGGTGATAGATGTTGAATTAGACAACGTCTTCATCGTTAACATAGACCAGCAAAAAGAAAAGGTTACTGACTATTTAAAATACCACCTTCTACTATCATTTTGCTTTAAAATGGTGGTTTCCTGTAAGAGCTGGGACTTGTATGTATCCAAAATCAAACTCACTGCTGTCAAGTCAAGTCCGACTTAGCAACCCCTCCTTGGGTTTCCGAGGCAATACCACTACGGAAGTAGATTGCCCATCCTTCCTTCCGAGGAGTGCGTGGTGGGTTTGAACCACTAGGCTTCTGGTTAGCAGTCAAATGCCTTAGGCACTACGCCACCAGAGTGTACGTATCAGGCAGGAAGGAATCTTTGGTGGTCATCTGGGCAGTAGCGTCAGATTTTGATACCTCTTGTAAATTAGGAACACAATGAATACCTTTGAATGAATCGTGTGAATTCCTAGAAGTAAAGGCAATGACTCGTTTACTCAGTGTCTTAAAAACAAACAAACAAACCCACTGCCACCGAGTCAATTCTAACTCATAGTGACCCCCATTGGGTTTCCAAGGTGGTAAATCTTTACAGAAATAGGTTGCCCAGTCTTGCTTCCACGGAATGCCTGGTGAGTTTGAACCACTAACCTTCTGGTTAGCAGACATGTGCATTAGGCACTATGCTACTCAACGTCTGTTGTTGTTGTCATGTGCCGTCGAGTCGGCCCGGACTCATAGTGACTGCTCCTTGGGTTTCCGAGGCAGTATCACTACTGAAGTAGATTAGATTGCCTGACCTTCCTTTTGAGGAGTGGCTGGTGGGTTTGAACCACCAGCCTTTTGGTTAGCGGTCAGCTGCCTTAGGCACTACGCTACTAGAGCTCCCTACTCAATGTCTAGGCATTATGAAATGTGTATGTGAAGGCAAGTGGGGCCTACTGGCTCTGAGCCTGTGGTTCAGCAGTCATTTTTCTAGCATTCAGTTGGTCATGCAATGGAAGAGTGTCCAAATGCTGAAACTGGTTAAAATGTTTTTGTTTGTTTTTTTATTGCAGTATGGAAGAAATGCTTTAGAAATTGTCATGAAATCCATTGTCAATCTAGATTCTCCTATGGTGTCAGCACCTCCAGACTATCCTGGGGAATTCTTCAAAGGTAACTTGCAAAGTAATCATAGCAAAGGAAAGTGGTTACCAGGGACTGCATACTCACTGAAACCTGTGTTAGTATGTGCTGAGTTTTTGCTGCTTGTATATGTAACTTGTTTTTGTTGTTGAAAATACACACAGCAGAACATGCACCGTCCAGCAGTTTGTCCGTTATGCTTCAGTGACACTGATGTCATTCTCTGATGACATCCCTCAAGTTGTGCAACCGTTGTCACTTGCTTTGTCTGAATTATTCCTTCCTCATTAACATAACCTCATTGTTCCCTAAGGTTCCTGTCAATTCTTTCAAGTTGCTCACCGCAGACTATTAATTAAGCTAAACTGTTGTTTAGTTTATAAAGACTTCTGGGGATATTTTTGGTTTAAGGTTTAAAGGTGACCTCAGGGCAATGGTTGCAGGGTATGTGATTTGGTTTTTAGTTTTTATTTTTCTTTGGATGTAAATTGTATAAAATTTGGAAAGCAAAGGTTATTTTTTTTATATGAAACATTAGACTTATTTATGAAACACATTTCCATTGAATGGAGTACTTTTGCCCTCGGCACAAGCATGTCCTTTAATACCAGACTTCATAGGGCGGCATGGTTTGGTTAACACTAACATCACTACCAAATAGCTGAAAAGGAATTTTAATGTAAAAGAGGTAAATAATTTGTGGAGGGGTTAGTGGATAATAGAGGTGAAACAAGATTGGCCATATATTAACAGTGGGTGCAATGATGACGGCGCTGTGGTAGTACAGTGGTTAAAGTGCTTACTGGCGAACCAAAAGTTGGGCATTTTGAATCCACCAGCTGTTCTGTGGGAAAAAACTGAGGCAATCTGTTTCTGTTAAAATATACAGCCTTGGAAACCCTATGGGGACAATTTTTCTCCGTCCTTTAGGGTCTCTGAGTCGCAATCAACGCAGTGGCAGTGGGTTTGGGTTTTTTTTGGTTTTTGAACAACTGGTTTGTGGGCACAAGTGATTCATTAAAAGATCTTTGTGTGTGTGTGTGTGTAAGTTACTGTGTTTTATATATATATATATATATATATATATATATATCATAGATAATATTTGAGATAGTCTCAGGTGCTTATCACAGATCTGTAGAACAGATTTTACCTGTAAAGGTAAGTAGTATGGGTAATTTTAGTCGTTTAAGAAACTATGGAAGTAGTTTGTAAAAATAAATAGGTGAAGATACTTGAAACATCATTATGTGGAGTTAGCATTTTTCACTAGAAATATTTTTCCAGTTGAATGGATTTTTAGTGTTGGTATCAGTCGATGTATATATCCCAGTCAGGGGAGCTGAGGATCGCTGATGTTGTTGTTGTTGTTGTTATGTGCCGTCGAGTCGGCCCCGACTCATAGCGACCCCTCCTTGGGTTTCCGAGGCAGTATCACTACGGAAGTAGGAATGCCCAACCTTCCTTCTGAGGAGTGGCTGGTGGGTTTGAACCGCCAGCCTTCTGGTTAGCAGTCAAGTGCTTTAGCCACTATGCTACCAGAGCTCCCGCTGATAGCATTTTAAAAAACTAAAAAACGTTTGCCTTACTCCCTTACATCCTTAGTCTGTAAGACCAGCTTGGAGCCTGAAGGCTAGTATTTTCTAAGAGCTCCATAAACTCTCCTCTTAGTAACATAATTCAGAACATGGTGACTTTACACATAGTGCTTCATCTTTTAAATCACTTTGCCAATAGGTGATGTGTGGGAAGGATCTATGGTTACGATCTTATTTATACAAGTATTTAATCAGCTTGCATTCTGCTAGATGCTCAAAATTGTTTTTGGAGGACAATAGCGGGAGCCTGGTGGCACAGTGGTTAAAACTCTTCAGCCATTAACCAAAAGGTCAGTGGTTTGAACCCACAAGCCACTCCATGGGAGAAAGATGTGGCAATTTGCTTTCGTAAATAGAGACAGTCTTGGAAACCCTATAGGGCAATTTTGTTCTGTCCCCTGAGGTTGTTATGAGGTCACTTAACTGGGCAGCAGTGGGTTTTAAGTTTGGGTGATGAGTAGACAGGTCTGTACTGCCAAGAATCATGTTGGAAAGGTACTGATTATCAAAGCATAGTGTGAGCTTTGAGCACTGTAAGATTTTGGGGTGCTGAGAGGCCTTTAGGAGCCATGGGGGTCCTGTAAATCCAGCTAACAGAAACGAGAGGATGCACAGGCTGTGTGTTAGGCTAGAATTTGATCTAGTGTGATTAGCCAAGTAACAGCTCTTGGAGTCTTTGGAGTTTCAAGATTTTAATAGTATGTTTTCTTTTAGATGTTCGACAAGGACTGATTGGTGTTGGCCTAATCAATGTAGAAGATCGCTCAGGAATTCTTACTCTTGATAAAGGTAATACCATTAATGTTGTCTGTACACATAATTGTTGCTGTATGATTAAAGTTTGTTTTATTTTTTATGCTTTTGGTAGCTTGAAGGGGAATCTTCAGGAGAATACTTTTTGTTTTTTAAATTAAAAAAAAAAATTTTTTTCCAATTGATTCCTACTTGTAGCAACCCTGCAGGACAGATTAGAAGTACCCCAGGGGGTTTCCAAGTCTGTAAATCTTAATAGACTTTTTTTTTTAAACAGAAAAATTGTTTAGAAAGTACAGAGATTTCTCATATACCCCCTCTGCCTGCTTGGTGTTTGTCCAGTTAACATCTTGCATTCCTGTGGTACACGTGTTACACGCATGAAGCAATATTGCTACAGTATTTTAGCTAAAGTGCCCAGTTTACATTAGGGTTCACTGTTGGTTTTGTATAGTCCTAAGACGCTTATTGTCATGAGTTCATGACAGTATCATGCAGAATAGTTTCACTGCCCTGAAAAGGCCATGTAGTCTACTAACTTATCCCTCCTCTCTCTTTCCTCTGACCCCTGGCAACCACTGATCTCTTTACTCTCTCTATTTTTCCTTTTCTGGAATATTCTGTAGTTGGAATCATACAGTTATGTAGCTGTTCAGACTGGCTTTTTTTGCTTGGCAATGCACACATCAGATTCCTCCATGAAAAGATCATGGCTTGATCACTGTTTCCTTTTAATCGCTGAGTGATACTCTTTTGTGTAGATGTAACACAGTCTATCATTCACCTGTTGAAGAACATCTTGGTTGCTTATGACTTTTGGCAATTATGAAGAAAGCTGTTACAAACATTAATGTACAGGCTTTTATGTAGACACATTTTCATTTGGGTAAATGAATTGTAGTAAAATACGTATAACACAATTGGACATTTTAACTGTTTAAATGTTCGTTTCAGTGACATTAATTATAGACACATTGTTGTGCAACTGTCACTACCATTTTCTTTCTGAAACAGTTTCGTCTCTCCAGAAAGAGACCTCGTACCATTAAACAAGAACATAATCTCCCCTTCCCTACCCCCTGGCAACCACTAACCTGCTTTCCTTGTGTAGATTTGCCTTTTCTAGATAGTTCATGTAAGTGGAATCATGGAGTATTTGTCCTTCTGTGTGTGAATTATTTCACGCAGAGTAATGTTTTTAGGGTTGATCCATGTTGCAGCATGTATCACAGTTTCATTTCTCTTAGGGCTGAATAACAACATTCCATTGTATTCATATATTGCATTTTCTTTATGCATTCATCTGTTGTGTTCATACTTTAGGTAAGTGAAGTTGGAAAGACAAAAATTTATTTCCGTCAACATCTGTTGAGCATGTACTATATGATTGTGATGCTTCAGGGAGTAGAAATTGGGTAAATTACAGCCCTGTTCTAGGAGCACTGTGTGAGTTGTCAGGGAAGGATTAGGAAAAAGGAGGACTTGAACTAGGCCCATGTGAATAAAACATGTTAATTACTACATGAATGCATTAAATCTTTAATACAGTCTTGTCGTTGCAGATTATAACAACATAGGAAAATTCTTGAACAGAATTTTGGGCATGGAAGTCCATCAGCAGAATGCCTTGTTTCAGTATTTTGCGGACACACTCACTGCAGTTGTTCAAAATGCCAAAAAGAATGGAAGATACGATATGGGCATCTTAGGTAAGTGGAGGGACTGTCAAAATGTGTGGTGTGTTCCTAATTAAAAAGTTCTTACACTTACATGTTGCCTTTTCTTGTTCAAGATCTTGGTTCTGGAGATGAAAAGGTGAGGAAAAGTGATGTTAAGAAGTTTTTGACTCCGGGATATTCAACCTCTGGCCACGTGGAATTATACACTGTGAGTTTTATTTTCTGAAACTTCAAGTCTAATGTCCTCTGATGACAGCTGCTCAACTGAACTTAAATTCGTTGTTTTACAGATTAGTGTAGAGAGGGGGATGTCCTGGGAAGAAGCTACCAAAATTTGGGCTGAGCTGACAGGACCAGATGATGGCTTTTACTTGTCGTTGCAGGTATAGCCTGTTTCCTTTGAATATAATCTGTTTGCAGTGCCATGCTTTTTCATATCCTGCATGGAAATTATCTTTTTGCTTTGTGCCAATTATCCAACTGTGTTTCTTTTTTCCTACTTTGATAATCTATTAATGATTGTGGGTTTGTTCGTTTATAGACTTTTTACTTAATATATCGTGGACACTATTAGATGCGTGCAAGTTTAGAAATGTTACATAGCCTTGTAAATGGAACTTATTTTCCATATTAAATCAACCTTGTTTAGTCCTAATGTTTGATGTCTTTAAAATCTCATTTATCCATTACTGGTATAACCACATTCTGTTGGTTTGTACAGAAGTAAGGAGGGCAAAGAGTGTGTCTGGATTTTCACTTGGTCTGCACAGGGTGATAGTTATTAATTTGAAATTATTGCCAGTATTTAAGCTCTGATAGATTTTTATAATTTATTTTTTGTTGTTGAGAATATGCACAGCAATAACATACACTGCTCCAATAGTTCTACATGTACAACTCAGTGATATTGGTTACATTCTTCGAATTGTGCAACCCTTCTCACCTCCAGCACTGGTAGATTTTGGTGAAAGTCCTCATTTCCAACTTCCCTTGAGTACCCGATGTGGTAGACCTGAACCTTTGTTCTGCACAGTGATGTGGGCCGGGTGTCTGGAATGGGGTTTAGGGGAGGGACGCTGCTCCATTCAGAGGCAGCCGTTTATCTTTGAATGGCCATAACTTGGCAGCACACGTGGCTTGGCTGTGTGTTTATCACTGGGATAGCCATCGGAATGACTTCTACCCACTGTAGTGTGAAGATTTATAATTATAGTCAGTCAACCTACAGTTCTCAAGATGGACCACAGTGTGTGTTGTTACAGTGCTTTAAACAAGGCTCCTTAAAAAAAGTACAACAAGCTATTGGATATTTTACATCAGTGGTTAAAAATTTTTTCATGTAACCTTCAGCTTAATGGTTGTTCTGTGATTTGCACAGTAATTATATAAATAGTGTGTCAAAACACTTGAAACAAATAAGGTAGGATCTTTAATGTCCATGAAGGAAAAAAAGTAAAACGTTAAGTCTGTCTTTTTAATTTTAATCATTGTGAACATTATCTTAATTGAGAAAGTTGGTGGTTCTGTGAACAGTGTCTTACTGTGTGAAGGAGCTGGGAAAATATCTTTGCTTGGAAATGTTTCTTTTCCTTCAGTTTTTTTTCCAGAGATGATTGCTTAGAAGCTATTCACTCTCCTTTAAGGGAGAAGCTAATTTTCTCCTCTTATTCTTGGGGGAGCTCTTTTTAATTCCTTTTCCTTAGGACTTCTCTGATAGGTTCACAATTTAAAAACACTAAAAGCACGTGCTTCAGTCCCCTTGTTTCCCTCAGGCATGCCTTCCTGCCCTGTCTGCATGCTCAGCTCTGTGAGCTGTTCAGCACCTGCACATTCTGCTGCCACGGCTTCACTGCTCACGGAGCACTCTTTGCCCTGGGGCTTCACTTCACCCTGGCCACGGTCCCTGAAAGTGAGCACAGGGCACACCGAGGCGCCTGATTCAGAGCGTTGACCACCAGGGTCAGGACGAGGCTAAATCTCACGGAACCTGGCATTTCTTCCCACATTTTATTATGAACACTTTGAAGCAACAGCAGTGGGGAAAGGGTTGCTGGAAGCGCCCTGTGCCTGCAGCCTGCATTCTGCTGTCCCGTTTTATCACATGCCTGTCACGCGTGCATGTGGCTGCTCGGGCTATGGTCCCAGGTGCAGGGAGTAGCAGGGCTCAGTGGTCTCTACCGGCCTTTGTGCTTTAACGCAGAGGCAGGGATTTTCTTAGGAATACCCATGTCCTCCTGGCTTGGCCCACCTCAGAATTAAGGCTCAATTGCCACCTCTTGGTGTTGTGGCTTTGTTAAACTTGTTCTACAAGTGATTGGTACCCTTTCTGGAAGTTCATGGCCTTGTTAGGTGTTACGCTTTCAGAGGGGGTAGGTGCTGCTGGTGGGATGGGACGAAGATGAATGTCTTAAAGTGGGCAGCATCTAACCATCATATTTATTTGTTTATTTGTTTGTTTGTTTGTGTATATATATGTAGATAAGGAACAACAAGAAAACTGCCATCTTAGTGAAAGAAGTGAACCCAAAGAAGAAACTCTTCCTGGTGCATAGACCGAATACTGGGAAACAGCTCAAATTGGAAACTCACTCTGATCTGAAAAAGAAATATAAGAAGGTATTTTCTCCTCTGTACCTTATACTGTATATGAGAAGTTGCTTTATAATGAAACACTGAAACTATGTTTAAAAGAACTTTGTGTCTACATAGAAAATTATCTTGCCAATTTTTTCTATTTGGTCATATTTGAAGGATAAAAATGTTTTCAGGAAAAAATGTATCAGATTTTCTTCCATTAATATCCCTGTCTTACTGAGAGATCAGTTGTTAAGATCCTCGTGGGATGGTTATTTGAGACATTGTAAATTGTCAGAAAAGAAAGCCTCCAGTGTAAACTAGAAACGTGAGAATATTTGAAATAAAGGGAAGATGTCCCAGACTGAAATCCCCTCCCCTGAACTCTGTTGTGAACATGCAGTTATATTTATAATTCTCAGTAATTTCTAAACCAGCATCAAAGGTCAGTTTTTCTGTGCAGGGATGATTTTAATTTGGCTGCCTCTGGAGAATTTTAGAGATCAGATTAGATAAGCAGTTTGTTTAAAGCGATACCATGGCAGTGAAATCTGTGTTATTTTTACAGGTCGTCTCTGATGATGCCCTGGTGCACTGGTTAGACCAATATAACTCATCTGCAGACACTTGTACCCATGCCTATTGGTTAGTATTGGCAAGTTGCTCACATATTTTCCAACATATAATCAACTTTAACTTATAAGTAAAGGAACAGAGTAACTGGTGTTCAGGCATGGTTCATCCGACCAGATACACTGATTGGACCTCTGAGGACCAGACACTTGTCTAGGAAGCCCCTCTCTGCTCGTCAGCGAGGCTTCGTTATTCGCAGCCAATGTTACCTGCAGTACAGACTTAATTGTTTGTCGTCGTTAGTGTTAAAACTTGCTTTTTTCCTTCCCTCTTTCCCTTCCTTTCTATGTCTCCCTCCTCTCCTTTTTTCTTATCTTTTTTTTTAAAAAACAGCATTACTGTTACCACCAGGTCAGTTTTATTTTTAAAGCTAAGGAACTTGTGAGATGCCATGGAGATGGCTAAGTAGCTACACAGTCCCAGAAAACGTTCTGCCGTCTTGGAGCTGGTTGCCCTGTGGTCAAGGGTTACCGGAGACATGGGCTTCTAGTCTTCAGACACCCCCTGGGGCATGTGCTTCAGCATCTGCTGGAAAGTGTCCGCAGTCTGCGGGTTGTAGGGTGGAATCACTCGTGGATGTTCTTGCACCTATTAAAGAGTTAATGTTTTGGGGTACCTACTTTGGGAAAGGGTGATAGGGTGCATACAAATGGATTTTGTCATCCTCATGCAGGTAGATACCTTTGTTGGTTCTAAGCACTGTTTCTTAATTGGTTTGCCATTGAAAATTAGGAAAAACCTTTAAGGTAAAATATTTCAAAAGCTAACCTACAGAAGTCTTCTAAAGCATTTATATTGAAGTTTTAGCAAGAAAAGTATATGTAGATTGTATTACGAAACTCATCTTGAATTAGTACTGTGAAGACACTTTTATTGATGATTTGTGAAAATGATTTTAACCATAAATACAGATGTATTAGTATACTGATAAGTTAGACCTTTTTTTCGTTTCTTTTAAATTTATGTATGGTCTCATTTTTGTTTGTTTGCTGGAGTCTTTCTTGCTAATCTGATTAAAGAACAGTATACTGAGAGCTTAATAAGGTAGAAATAGGCAGTATCATTTCATAAGCTTGTGTTCATACAGGATAATGGATATTAAAAGGGCTAAAATGCTTAAGTGAATAACAAAACTAGGAGATAAACCCTTTTCACAGGCAGTCAGGACCCAGCAATAATTATCATTTTAAAAATCAGTAGTTACACCTTGAATTCAAAAGGAGAATCCGATATGCCAGAGGATTCTAATCCAATTAAAAAAAATAGTCACTTAATAAAGGCAGATAGTGTGCTAGGATATTTTCCATTTCAAATTTGGGTAGACCTTGTGACCTTGTTAGGAATATGTGTGTGTGTGTGTGTATACATACATACGTGTGTGTGGGTGTATACACATATGTTCCCCACCCCAACTCCCTTGTCTGTTCTAGGCGTGGCAATTGCAAAAAAGCAAGCTTGGGATTAGTATGTGAGATAGGTCTTCGCTGCCGCACATACTATGTGTTATGTGGCTCTGTCCTGAGCGTGTGGACGAAAGTCGAGGGCGTTCTAGCATCTGTCAGCGGCACAAACGTCAAGATGCAGATCGTTCGACTAAGGACAGAGGACGGACAGCGAATCGTAGGTGAGTCTAATTGTTGTTTTGTTTTGAGTTTTGGGGAAAAATCAGATCCTGCTTCCTTCTCATTTTGCTGCTAACGATTCGAGCAGTGGGTGTGGAGCTTCAAAGATTGCCTGGAAGCTGAGCCTTGGCACTATGGGCCGTCTGAAGTTAAGCCGTGGTTGGGTGTCTCACGCAGCCCTCAGCTGCTCTTGCTCCCCTGCCTCACCGTTGCTGCCTGTGCAGGCTCTCTGGAGTGAAGACTCAGCCCCGCCTCTTGCCCAGGAAGCTCCCAAGTGTATTCCGACAGCCCTGAAGCCACACTGAGATGGCACAGCAGAGGCCGGTCTGGTGTCGGGCAGGGCCGAGGGCAGGCCGGCCTGACTGTCCAGCAGCAGGTTCCCAGGGTCCAGTCGACGACTGTCTTGGCCTGGCTGTTGGTCTTTGTTTCATTGGCAGCCACATCCTCTGTAGCAGGGATTGCACCTTGGCAGCCTGTGGGCCCGAGCCCATCCGTGAATGCTGTGCTTAGCCCCAAGTATTTCGGGTGGTTGTGGCTTTTCATTTAAATTAGTTGCCAGCATTTAAAAAATCAAGAGATTCACGTAGCAGTCTGGATTTCCAGCTTGTTTTAGCAAACCAGCTTGTCTGGAAAGCTGGCCTACGGCCCCCATGGCATGAGTGATATGTCCTATCCAGGGCATGTCTGCTCTGTGGTTAGCTTGTGTCTGCACTGTGCCCACAGACCACCTGCCTCAGTGAGCTTCTGAATTTGCAGCTCTTGTTTTGTAGTCCTTGGGGTGCGATTATACATGGAGAAGAAGGTGTGACGCTTGCGCAGCTTTGGGCGGCTGCAGAGGTAGGTAGTCCACAGGTAGAAAGGGGCTGCACTTGGCTTTTGAGCTCTGTCAACAAGAAGGTGGTGTGACGCATTCATGTGTGCATATGCTGGCTTGATTATTTTTGAGAAGCATTGCTGAAGAGTCAGATTATTTCTGAATGGGCCATCTGGTTTATTACGTATCCATTTAATCTGTGCGTGAGTTCACATTTGCTATATTGACTATTATGCCTGGTTTGGGATTTGCTATGAAGTTGTAAGATGCGTTGTGGCCTCTCCTGGATGCAACTTCACACATTCTTGTTACTAACTGCAGGTTTGATCATTCCGGCCAATTGTGTGTCTCCTCTCATAAATCTCCTGTCAACTTCAGACCAGTCTCAACAGCTTGCGGTCCAACGGAAACAGCTATGGCAGCAGCATCACCCGCAGAGCATCACCAACTTGAGCAATGCGTAAAGAGCAGACAGGTCTCCACATGCTGGTGAAGCATATCATTTGCATAAAAATCAGGGACAGTTTCCAAAGAATTATAATTTTTTTTTCAGTTGCGCGCGCGCGCTTTCTCTCTCTCTCTCTCTCTCTCTCTCTCGTTAAAATTTTTGGGAATAAGGACAAGCCTGGAATAGATAGCAGAACTGAAATCAGCAGTGCCGACGGTGGTACATCTGTCTTTCCTTTTGCTTTTCCCGTGGTACTCCCCATTCGCTTTTACTTTGGGTGAGCAGAGGGGTGTGTGTCTGTGCCTGGTGATAATCCATTTGTTTGTTTGTGAGTTTGTCAGAGGCTACGGGCTACAAACTACAATTGGGTTAAGATGCTTAGAATTTCCCAAACTGGCTTTACTTTGATGTTCTACAGTGCTCAGGGTTAATGCAGTACATCCATGCCATTGCTGGGGTTCTCCCTGGATGCATGTATTTTGAGTCTATAAATATAGAGAAAATATATATTGGTTTCTTTCCTTAACTCCTTAGACAGTAGGTTTATTATAGCATGAAACGAAGGTTGCATATCATGCATTCGGGTTCTTTTCTAGTTTTTGTTCTGACATTGCATGTCTTTGAAAGCATGCACAAACAAAATTAGCCAGAAGTCAAGTGACAGAGAGAAGGGGATTTGTAGATGTACAGCATTGGTAATCGCGTTTTTATAGTGTTTATACCTGGGTATTGCTTCTGAACTGCGAGCTCCTCTCCCTCCCCTAGTTTTCTCAAGGTATTGCGTACATAGTGTGTGTGAGAGAGAGAGACAGAGAGAGAGAGAATGTGTGTGTGAGGTAAGATTCTGAAAAGTTCATTTTAGTGTATTGATAGTATTCCTAATGTGTGCTGCAAAAATGGCTACAAGCCTGTTTTTCTTAAAATTACATTTTCTTTAACTTAAAGATAGTTTTAGAAAGAAGTACATATTGGCCTCCATCTCGCAAACAGTCTTTTTTTTGCATCATTCTCTTGCTATGCTCTGTCATTCATGAAAGGAAACCCTACTTGAGTTGTAAACGAGACGACGAGGAAACACTTGAGGCTTCTGCTGTATGTTTTTCTTTTTGTTGTTGTTGTCGTTACTCAGTAACTTGAATATTGTTTATTGTGTTGTAAGACATTGTAGAGTTTATCTCAAACTGTTAAAAAAAAATGGTTATGTACAAATGTGAATAGACACTTACCTGTAATATGGGTGAGCTTTGTTTCGCCTCTAATAGATGTTTATAAACAAGTTGAGGGGACAGTTGGTCTTTTTGTTTCCTTTTTCTTTTTATTATTATTATTATTTTATTATTTTTTTGCTTGCACAGGTTGCACTATTGACAAATTGAGATTGTATAATAAACCTGGTCAAAAGCTGCAAGATGCCAAAATCTTGTAGATGTCAAATAAAAAGTTATTATACTGACAAGAAGTGGACTCTTGCTTAGGCCCTCACCATGTTCAGCTGCAGTCTGATGGGGATCTGCAGGACTTGCGTGTTGCCTCAGCATTCCAGGTAGCCTTAAATGTTGGCTTCACACCTACCTCTACGTGTAGAGATGGTGTTGAGGAAGGGGTAAAGTGATGGACTTCTGAATGTTTTTCAAGTTGAGTTATTCTTGTTTGTAACTTTTTTTTTTACAATTTGCCCAGAACCAGATGAAGGGTATAGGTTCAGTGATAGGAACCTGGTGGAGCTATCAGCCCCGTCACCCTCCTCTCTAAGCCTGCATTTAGTTAGGGCAAGCTTACCGTAAGTCTTCCTTTGGATCTGTTTATGCTTGGTGCCTAAGCAAATCCATAGTTTCTGTTCCTTGGCACATTTTGCCCAGTGGATGCAGCTTCCCCCTTGGTCCAGTCCGTGTGTCTCAGGCAGTGATCCCGATGGGTATCAACCAGCAGCTGAGAGCAGAGATGTTCCTTTCAGCTCAGCAAGACTCCTCCATTAGTGCTCCTGCTATTAACTGCTAGCCCAGCCCACTTCCATAAGCAAACTAAGGTGAACCGAAACTGGGGAAGGCAAACGGAACAGACCTGTACCCTCCAGGGGAGGAAGGGCAGGGCCTGGGCAAATGCGCGCTCTCAGGCTGTTGGCCCAACTTGCTCATTGTGGCATGGCGGCAGGCTCTTAGGAGGTTTCGGAGGATTTTGGTGCTGTTTCTTTATTACTGTTTTCCGATTTTTTTTTTTTTTTTACTAGGCAGAATCATTGGGAGGGATTTTTAGCCTGCAGTTAATTGGCCCCATCAGTTGATGGCATGTTTGCTTTTGGAATAGCCATCTTGATAAGGGGCATGTAGGTGTTCTGTTCTTTCTAAAACTGATTAAAACAATAATAAGGTGCAGAATGGCTTGGGAAACTCTCAAGGTCCACTCAAGAAGGTAGCCAATGTAAATGGTGGCAGGTGGCCTGTTAGCAACAGATCCTAGTGCCTGCCCCTCTCTGAGATGAGAATGTGACCTTCACACTGTGTCCATCTTAAAAATCAGCAAGTGCAAGTTGGCCACCATGGGAGAGAGCCCCAGCATCTGAGATCCTTCTCTTTCAGAAACTCAAGTCTTAACACAGCTCACTCTTATAAAATTCGTCCATTTACTTGAGGACCGGAATGCCATGACTGAACCCAAGGGGCCTTGTTTAGCCTGTTGTGAGTCCACTTGGCTCCTGCAATGTCCTTGTTCCCGTTATAGCAATACAGTTCTGAGCACACAGATCTGACTAGACCATGTGGGTGTTTCAGAGTTTACAGTGTCGATTCTACTGAAAACCACTTCCAGAGTCCAGAACTGCTCAGATGTTCTCTCTTGGGAAATTTGTTTTCCTCCAATGTAGCCACCTCCACGCCAGCAGGTCTCCGTATCTGCAGTTCAGCAGTGCTCTCCAGATGTGTTGTCAATGAGTATTCATGAAAGTATTAACAAAGTATTTCCTTCGTCTTGATCAAAAAAGTAGGTACATTGAGTGACCAATGTCACTTTCTACTGCTAGACTGCAGATACACGCTTCCGTGTCCTTACATCTGTGTATGAATGATCAAGACCTGCATCCAGAGCCAGCTAGTGATAGACAAATAAGTTTATTCTGACCCAGTTAATCAGCACTTCAGAAACCTTTCTGAGTTGTAACAATGAATCTTCTCATTTTAGTTTCTTCATCTTCAAGGTAGATGTTGTTGGTGACCCGGCTCCAGGGGCGCCCAACATTAGGCTTAGTTTTCTGCCCAGGACGCCCACTTGGGCACTCATTTGCCAGTCTTGGTGTGGTTGTGTTAGGCCAGCTTCTGACGGGCAAGAGAAGAAAGGGCACCCACCATTTACAGGTGTCCTGGGAGGGACCCTGCCCTCATCCCCATCACTTTCTGGTTTAGTGTGAGGGAACAAGCCCCCTGATGAGAACCAGTGGCTGCGTCTCAGTGGGGGAGTGGAGGGGCCGACAACGGAAAGGCCCTGCCCCCTGGGTCGTTTTTCCTGGTGAGGCGCTGAGAGGAGGTTCCTTCCAAGTGCTCCCATTTTGAAAAGTGGACCTGAGTGCGCCTTGCTACTTGCCCAGGATGGTGCTGCGTGAGTCTCTGGTAAGCTGGGACTAGTTAGGGGGCTCGGTTAGCGTGGCTCCCCAGTGCCAGTGTGCCGAGGGCACTTGTTGGCTCCCCTTCCTTGTGCCTGGTCTCCCCAGCTTACCCACACCTGTGCACACGTGTGTATGCACATTTTGCTGCTGAAACGTTGGAAGCATTCCATGTGGTGGCCAGAGCCGAGAGCAAACTGTTTCCCACTGGCTCCCAGTTGTCTAATGAGAACTGTGGAGTCTTGTAAGGACACCTTAGTGCAGAGCACTCGTCTGGATACCTGCCTCTTGATCCAGCTAGCAAGGGGCCTTGACGGGAAGCCCAAACCCGGCCCTAATGTTTGTGGACTTAATGGGTGTACATAGTGTGGAGTTCTTCTGACTTCTGAATGTAAATATTTCTTGTACATTGAGACCCACCTGCTTGGTCTTCCCCTCTTCCCTCCTCCTCTCGACTATTTATTCTTTCTTGGACTTGTGTACACAGCATCCCTTTGATAGAGAAAAACGTGTGCAGATCTTAGTTAAGTGTGCGCATCCTTTTTGGAGTTCAGTTTTGCATCTTTACTGTAGATGCTTATGTTTTGTGTCAGTATTTTTCCGCATGCCTGGTTGTGTTGCGTTTTTATTACAGATTTTCACTGTGTGATGCATTGTATGAGGGATGTACTTGAGTGCCGTTCTGATACTGTCATTACATGACTAGTTAAGCTCGTTTCTGTTGCTCCTTGAAAGCTAAAGTGAGCCTGATGTTTTCATATTTTCTTTAAAAAAAAAGAAAAAAAAGCTCCCCGAGACCCTTCGAGCTCCTCTAACTTCTTCAGTGCGTTTGGGATCAAGCTTAGTTCTTCAGTAAAAAGGGGACATGCTCCTCCCCTGCAGTCTGTGATGCCCACCCCAAGCCCCTCCTCTGTGGTGCGCCACTTAGTGGGAACATCTTGGCAGCCGTGATGCGGTGATGGGTGGCCTGCTGCTGCCTCAGATCTCTGCATTCCTGAAGAAACTGGCCTTAGACTTTTAACCCACAGATAAGCAGACATCAGCTCTGTGACTGAACACAGGTCACTGCTTCTTTTGTGCTCTGTTCAAAGGATATTAACCAGACAGAGGGATAGGCCTGGTGCAGGCTGGTGTCCACCCTGACAGCTGAGGTTGGAGAATGTTCATTAAGAAACAGTCATTCTCCCATCACAGCTGCTGGGGTGGCTCAGTTCTGCACTGGAGGGTGAAGGACACAGTGAACTGAGCGACATCCCCTGGGCTGCTCGCCCACTGGATCAGCCATGAACCTGTGAGCCGCGCTGGGCTGAGGCCTTCTGCCCCCTCCCTGCCTCTTTACCTGTAAGGTTAGTGCTGGCAGCAGGGAGGACCCCGCAGTGTCTCGTAATCATGGTGGTCATGCGCACCCCAGAGGCAGGCGCTTGTTTTTTATTAACAGATTTTGCACCTTTAAGAAAACATCCCTGCATAACTTTTCAGGAAGGATTGCAGTGAATGTTTCTTGGGCCTTTCATTCATGTACGTGTTTCACTCATCGCTATTCAGCTGGGTAGGCTTGCTAGTTGAAATGTAAACTTGGCCTGCGTTTGGCTGACTCTTGGGCACTTAATTTGTCACGCATTGGGGGAAGTCACAGAGTGCCTCCTGTTGTGAAGCCCTGTGTTAGCACCCCCCTGGCCCACTTTCTGGTGGCCTTGGGCACCCACGGGTATTGGGGCTGCATGGCTGATGGTACACCACTCAGCTACAGCAGTGTGGCAGGATGAGGCTAATGTCTGACACCCCTGGAGTGCAGGGGAAGGCAGCCTGGGGCAGAGGAGCAGCCCCTGCAGGAGTCGGCCCCTGCTTTCCCTGCTGGTGCTCTGAGGCCCACGGGTGCCTGGAGCAAACATTCTGGCCAGTACCTGAGGGGCTTTCTTGCTTTGACAGTATCTGTGGCACTGAAGAGGGTTAAAGAAGCTTGAGACTCCTTCTCACCCCCACTTTGTGGGGTAGAGAGAGCTTTTTTTTTCTATGTAACACGTGGCAGTCTCGCCGCTACCAGAAAACATTGTCCTGTTCATAGTTTATATTGAATTTGCAAACTACTGATAATATTTTCCAGTAACCACTTGTATCTGCCATCAACCTTGAGAGGTGGGAGAGGTCCGCTGCGTCTTTGCAATAAAACTTCTGCCAGGTTCTACCTCCACTGAGCAAAGGATACCTTGATACCTAGGCTTCGTCTCCCTCCTTGCCTGACCCACATGGTGCATCTCGCGAAAACACGTGATGGAATCCAAAGACAATTTGAAACAAAGGTGGATGTAAACTCTCTGCGTTTGTCTTTATGTTGTTTTGTTTAAGCCTCCCCTTGCCTGCGGCTCCTGTGTTTGGAGGCCGTCAGCGTAGGAAGGACACACACTGCTCTGTGTGACTTCACCTGGCCTCTCCACGGTGGTTCAGCGCCACATGTCCAGAGTGACCATTCCCACCGTTTTGATGTATAACTTAAAAAAAAACCTGGGTGTCATGCAATAGTCACATATTGGCTGCATTTAGCAGGGTTTATCCTTGCAGGTCAAAGCGATCAACTACAAGGCGTAACAAATCCTGTTTTGTTTTTTGTTGTTGTGTTTTGTTTTTTCTTTTGTAACATTCTTAAATAAATTAAACTGGCTAACATGCGAATCTTGACCTGTTTTCTTTGTCTGGGTTGACACACCCACTGGAGTGAGTCAGGGCCCCCACACCCACCGAGGGGGCTGCTCTCCAAGGGCTGGTTGTTTCATTGGCAGTGTTTGAAGTGAACTGTAGTGCACGGCTCAGGACACAGATGAGTCGGACCCTGAAACTCCTGTGCGGGCACGGCCTCACTGCCACCACACATCCCTCTGGCCAGTTCCACTCAGTGCTGTAGGCCTAGACCATAGCCCTGGCACTTACACTGGCCTTGGTCCTGAGACTTGTCAAATTTCTTTCTTAAAAGGTGCAATAAAACTGCTCTGGGGTCCTAGGGAGGAGGTCTGTGGCACTGGTAGCCGTGGTGGTTAGAAGTCCTCAGAACATCTCATGAGGTGTAAATACTGTCACCTGGTTTACAGGCCACAGGTACAGAGGCCAGAGAGCTAGTAAGATTGTCAATAGCCTGAGAGAAAAGTAGTGACTTGGATCTTAAAAGCTTGCAAGCAGCCATCTAGATGCAACGATAGGTCTCTCCTTGTCCAGAGCAAAGAAGACTGAAGAAGAACAAAGATTCATGGAAACAATTGGTCCTAGTGACTGGTACACCATGTGATCTGCACCCTATACGATTATGAGACCAGAAGAACTAGATGGCGCCCAGCTACTACTGTCAACCACTCGGGGGGATCTCTGTAGGGGATCCT
>NW_006921635.1:2237272-2240691 GCF_000298275.1 Orycteropus afer afer
AACTATGGGGAGGAGGAGGGAGGGGAGCTGTTGCATTGTGAGAGACTGCAGTCAATGTCATGAGACAAAGTATGTGAGCTGCTGTATGGAAAGTGAATTTGCTCTGTAAATTTTCACTGAAATTACAAATTAAAAAAATGCTGGGGTCTGTGGATTGTGCGTGTGCACACACACATGCTTGAAGGAAGACAAGTCCCATGAACAAGGGGGCACCACCCCGGAAACATATAAAATACAAATGGTAACCGGCTGAGGGTTTGGAGTATGTACAATACAATCTCCATAAGTATGAATATTTATCAGCTAGTCATTTGAGAGCATGATGTAAAGACGCCATCTGTGGAGGCCTTTATGGAGAGAGGAGGCTACAAGAAATGTGGAAAACACTTATTTTTAGAGTCCAACTCTCAGCAAGTTGGCCCCATCCTCCAAAAGCTGCCCACTCTGTGTCAAGAGCATTATTGGGCTACGAGAGGTAAGTGCCACACGCTGGCTGTCAACTCATTGTCTTTAATTAAGCCTCACCGCTCAGTACTGCAAAGGGAGAAGGCCAGGTGGGTGCTAAATTAGTCTGCGATACTTCATTTGGCTTTTTTTTGATCGATTGTTGGCTTGAGTAAGTAACACTGGCAGACACAAGTCAACTGGCAGATGAAAATCTACGGGGAAAATTACTCTCTTCCTCCTACCACCAGTCCCTAGTTGTGCCCTTTTCCAAGCAGTCCTTCTTTGACAGTCCTTTCTTGGGGAATTCTGTGGGATTAGTGTTCGGTTAGCACCCAAGGTGATCTGACCTCTCCTGTTCACCTTGCGTTCCAGGCACGATTCCTTTTCAAAGGTTGATACGTGAGCCCTTAACTTGTAGAGAAAGTAGGAACTTCAACAGCGTGACCCTTCGATAAAAAGTGTTTGGGGAAGGTGCCCACTGGGAAGAGCAGCAAGCACCTCTCACCCCCAATTTCCCTCTAGTTGCAGACTGAGGGAGATCACACACAGCTCTCAATTCCCATGTTAACGGTTCATGTGGGATTTCTGTCTGGTTTTCTGTTTGCATGGTTTGTTTTTTGTGCGTGTGTTCGTCTTGTGGTATTGATATGAAAATAGACAATGTCTTCTAGTGTTGGCTTGTCATTTTGGTTCTGTTCGTAGAATCAGGCTTAAGAAACAAGCTTTGGGAGTCCACAACAAAGGTTGGCAGAGTCTGGCCTGCAGATCACAACTGGCTACCAACGGCTTTTGAACAGCCCTGCAAGCAGAGGATGGTTTTCACATTTTTTTCTTTTTTTTTTTTTGTGTCAATTTTATTTTCTTGTTGAGGACAAGCATAGCAAAACACATACCAGTGCAGCCATTTCTCCATGCACAACTCGGTGACAGTGATGATCTTCAATTGTGCAACCACTGTCACCCTCCTTTTCTGAGTTGTTCCTCCTCCATTAACAAACTCACTGCCCCTGTGGTTCCAGTTTAACCTTTCAACTTGCTGTTGTCACTTGGATCCCATAGAGACGGACATGAAAAGAGCCCAGTGCTCAAGGCTGACTTCATTACTAGTTGAGCTAAACTACTGTTTGATTTTCAGAAGACTCTGGGGACCAGGATTTTACTGAGGTTGGAAAAAAAAAGTTGCATTTGTAAAAATAGTTTTAGGGGAAAAAAAATTCCGTGTCCACAAATAAAGTTTTGTCAGCGCACAGCAATGCCCATTTGTCTGTCCTCTACAGCTGCTTTTGAACTGCCGTGTCAGAGTTCAATAACCTGCAACAGAGACTGTACGGCTCCCAAAACCGAAAGTAGTATTTGTTTCTTTACGGAAAAAAATTTGCTGACCCCTGGTCTACAAACAGGAGGAATGGCAGAAACACTACTGATAACTGAGAACTTTGAGAGCAGACTCCTGATCGAAGCCTGACTTGCTGTGATGTTGGTTTAACGGACCTGGGGACCTTCACCACATTGGAGCCATTGTCAAAGATGCATCATGACACCTCACCCACAGCCTGTCTGTCACATTGATGGGTCTGGCCCTACTCAACTGGTTTCTCAGATGTTTTTGATCTCATTCCAATCAGTATCATCCCTTCTGAGCATCCCTCCACCGTACGTTTACCGATGACATGTGCCACCATGCTGCCTTGTGCTGTCAATCCCACATAAATAGACGTTCTGATGTTTTCTTCCCTTGTGTCTGAGTCACCCTTCTTACCCCCTGTGGTATGTGCACCCCATCTTGGAGCCGACTGCCCCAGAACGTTGTCCAGCAATGGGAACGTTTCCCTCGAAACAAACTCATTGCCCTTGAGTCGACAGCAACTTACAGCAACCCTCAAGGACAAAGGAGAACTGCCCCGTAGAGTTTCCAAGGCTGTAATCTTTGTAGAAACATACTGCCTCATCTTTCTCCTGCAGACTGGCTGGTGGGTTCATTCAAACTGCCAGCCCTCTGGTTGGCAGGTGAGCATTTAACCACTGGGCCACCAGAGCTCCTCTTCTAAGTGCAATAGCAAGCATTCATAAAGGGCAGCTATCCAGCAAAGGTTTCTCAGAGGTGGGGATAATCAACCTGGGCTTTGATGGATGAGCAGGAGTTTGCCAAGTGAGCACTCACAGAAGGTGGTGAGATAGGGCCTCAGATGGAGGAATGAACAAGTATGAGAGCCACAACCTGGAGTCCGAGAAATGTCAGGAGCCAGGGGTAAGGTTCAGCTGCACTGTGGTAGGGTGACGGGATACCTGTATGTGGCTGCCATGCTAACAAGAGAGCTGCATGTCCAGGGGCACTGTCTCCGTTTGCTGCCCTTGGAATAGTACCTGACACTCAGCAGATGCTTAATAAATATTTGTTTAATAAAAACACATGATCATCTCAATAGATGTAGAAAAAGCACTCAACCAGATCTAACACCAGCATGATAAAAACACTCAAGCTAGGAAAAGAAGGAAAATCTTCAACTGGATAAAGGGCTTTTGTGCTAATAGCTGACTATTTATGTAATGGTGAGACACTGGGGCTTGCCCCTAAGATCAGAAACCAAACAGTTTCTATCTCACCACTTCTGTTCATCATTGTACTAGAGGTCCCATCTTTTGGAGCCATGGAGTCTGGATGAACCCCCAGAACTATTGCCCTGCTATAATTGTTAAACCTTAAACCAAAAATACCTCCTGAAATTGTAAAACCAAATAATACTTTAGCTTAACTGGTAAGAAATGTCTGCTTTAGTATTACGCTCTTTCAAGAAGTATCTATATGGGATGAAACTGACGACAGCAACTGGAAGGATTGGTTAGGAATTGAGGGAGTGGTGAATTTATGTTAATGAGGAACAGCTCAGGAAAGGAGGGTGAGAATGTTTGCAGGACATCAAGAATGGAATCCACATTGCTGGATGGAACGTGTAGAAACTTGAATTGGTGTA
>NW_006921635.1:2241299-2243031 GCF_000298275.1 Orycteropus afer afer
ATCATGGGAGAAAGAAGGGCTGCTTATGCACCGGGAGACAGCTCAGGGGGCAGGAGGGCATGGAGGGATGGACACAGGGAAGAGGTAACTATTGGGAGGAAGTGGGAGGGGAGCTGTTGCATTGTGGTAAATTGTGGTCAATGTCATGAGACAAAGTGTATATGAGCTGCTGTGTGGAAAGTGAATTTGCTCTGTAAATCTTCACCCAAATCACACACACACATACACACACAAAATCAGTGTTCAAATGAACAATTTGGACTTAAAACAATTCCATTTATCATAGGATCCAAAAGAATACTTACGAATAAACTTGACCAAAGAAGTGTAAGACTTGTACATGGAAAACTATAAGACGTTGTTGAAAGAAATGAAAGAAGTTTAAATAGATAGATTCTGTGTTCACAGACTTGAAGACTTAATGTTCATGAGATGACACTACTCTCAAATTGCTAGACAGATTCAATGCAACTCTCATCAAAATTCCAACTGCATTTTGTTTGCTTTTTAGACAAACTGATCTTAAAAATCATATGGAAATACAAGAGACCCAAAATAGCCAACAAAAAAAAAAGAACAAAGTTGGAGGACT
The DNA here is from genome assembly GCF_000298275.1 of Orycteropus afer afer. Classification (NCBI taxonomy): domain Eukaryota; kingdom Metazoa; phylum Chordata; class Mammalia; order Tubulidentata; family Orycteropodidae; genus Orycteropus; species Orycteropus afer. The sequence goes on from NW_006921635.1 coordinate 2,241,892, forward strand.
CACACTGCCTGATTTTAAAACTTATTGCAGGTGCCGTAAGCAAGACAGTGTGGTGCTGGCATGACAGACACAGAGACTAACGGGATGGAGTTGAGATTGAAGAGATTATCCGCAGGCATCTCTGGTCAGTGGATTTTCACCAAAGGTACCAACTATTGGATGGAGGTTAAGAATAGTGCTGTTAACAAATGTTAATCTTCACAAGCAAAAGAATGATGTTGGATCCATACCTCATACTAAATATGAAAATCAGTGGAAAATGGATCAATGACCCAAATATGAGAGCTAAAATTATAAAACCCTTAGAAGAAAATACAGATTTACATTTCTGTGACCTTGCGGTAGAGATGACATCGAAAGCACAAGAAACCAAAAAAATAAATAAATTGGACTCCATCAGAATTAAAAACTGTGTGTCAAAGGACCCTATCAAGAAAATGAAGACAACCTACAGAATGGAAGAAAATATATGCAAATCATATATTTGACAATGGTAATAAACAGAATATGTAAAGGATTCCTATAACAACAACAACAACCAACCCCATTACAAAATTGAGCAAAAGATCTGAATAGCCATTTCTTCAAACAGGACATTCAGATGGCCAACAAGCACATGAAAGAAAGCTTAACATTATTATTGATTAGGGAACTGTAAATCAAAACAATGAGATACCAGTTAATGTCCATAAGGACAGCTGTTTAAGGAGCTCTGGTGGTGTCGTGGTTAAGGCATTTGGCTGCTAATCAAAAGGTCAGTGTTTGAACCCATCGGCCACTCTGCAGGAGAAAGATGGGACAGTCTGCTTCCATAAAGACTGACAGCCTTGGGCATCCAAATTGGTAAAGAAGAAGTCAAACTCTATTTGCTGATGATATGATCCTATACCTAGGAAACCCAAGAGACTCAGTAAAAATTCTACTGGAACTAATTGAGAGATTTAGCATTGTGGCAGGATACAAGATCAGCATCCAAAAATCAGTTGGATTCCTCTACACCAGCGAAGAGATTGCTGAAAAAGAAATAAGGAAATTAATACCACTTACAATAGCTACTAAAAAAATAAAATACTTGGGGATAAATCTTATCAGGGACACAAAAGACCTGTATGAAGAAAACTATAAAAAACTACTTCAAGA
>NW_006921635.1:2244081-2245184 GCF_000298275.1 Orycteropus afer afer
GGTATATATCCTAAAGAAGTGAGAGCCATGACAAGAACAGATATATGCATACCCATGTTCATCACAGCACTATTTACAATAGCCAAAAGATGGAACAACCGAGGTGTTCATTAACTGAGGAATAGCTAACCAAACTAATAGTACATACACACAATGGAATATTATGCAACCCTGAAGAATAACGTAGAATCTGTAAAATGCCAGGAAACAAGGATGAACTTGGAGGACATTATGCAGAGTGAAATAAGTCAATCACAGAAGGACAAATACTGTATTAGTCTGTTATTGTAAAAGTCAAGGAAAGGCTTATATGTGGAAGGAAATTTTCTTTGTTGGTTACCAGTGGTGGGAGGGGAGGGGAGGGAACACTGTTAGATGGGTAGAGACAAGTATTGATTTGGGTGAAGAGAAGGGCAATGTACCAAATGTGAGTGATCAACACAGTGGCACTGGGGAAGAGGAAGACAGACAGAGGTGCATGGGAGGTACAGACAACAGAGATGAACCCTTTTGCACATACAGTACTGCGTTGTCAAAGGCAAACATGGATATACAGGTGGATAGATGGGTGGACAGGCTGATCTATTAGGTATGTTTGTGAAAGGGGGGAGTGTGCCCAAGACCATGTATAGGGTTGGCAGACAGTGTTTCTACAAGTGTGTGTATTTGTTCTGTAAGAATTCCCAGGTGTATAGTAGAGTTGACAAGGAACAAGGAAGGTGTAGTCACTTCTTGTTCACAGCCGGCTACCCAGGGGAAACAAGTAGTTGGTCCTGTGGGCTCAGAACCATAGTCTCAGGAGACATCAAACTCAATTGGCATAACATACTACACAAAACATTTTTCCACATTCTACTTTGGCGAGTAGCGACTAGGATCTTAAAAGCTTGCGAGTGGCTATGTAGATGCAACGATGGGTCTTTCTTCACCCAGAGCAAAGAAGAATGAAGAAAACCGAAGATTCATGGAAAAAATTAGTCCTCGTGACTGGTACACCATGTGATCCTCAGCCTATACAACTATGGGACGACCAGAACTAGATGGTGCCCAGCTACCACTGTCAACCATTCAGAGGGGAATCTATGTAGGAGATCCTGGATAGA
>NW_006921635.1:2246440-2250318 GCF_000298275.1 Orycteropus afer afer
CTGCTGAGCAACGACTCGGCTACATGCAGGGTTCAAGGTGCCATAAGCTAGAGACCATTCCCAAGGCTTCTCCTCATATACAGGAAGCAGCCCGCATCCCAAAGGCAGCTACTCAGCTGCTTGTGGTAGGTCCCACCATGGAGTTGATTGCCAGTCTCATCATGGGGAATAACTACCACCAGCTGCCCAGCCACTCAACCACGCCCAGCCAAGTTGAGACATAAACATAACTACCACACAGGCTATGACATGGACGGACCCTGAAAACATTAGGCTAAGAGAAAGAAGCCATTCAAAACAAAAGACTTCATATTCATAAACATATGATTCCATTGATACAGAATATTTAGAATAAGGAAATCCATAAAGACAGAAAGTAGATCAATGGTTGTCTGGGGGAAGGTGAGTCAGGCCTGACAGCTCACTAGCACAAGGCTTATTTTAGGGGTAATGAGAATGTTGGAATTCAACAGGGGCAAAGGTTGCACAACTGTGAATAAACTAAAAAACATCGAATTGTACACCTTAAAATGGTGAATTTAATGGTATGTGGATTATACCAATAAATTGGAAAAAAAAAAAAAAAGAAACTATCTGTTGAATGAGGGCCAGGAGCTAAAGTGAGCAAGTGGGTATGGAGATAAAAACGCAGTATCTAAAGTGAAGAGCCTGGCACTTTGGGACAACGTAGCGGACAAGATGCGGAAAGCCAGTTTCTCGCCCCGAAGGAAACGGAGGCCCAATCAAACGGCTAAAAGGTGGTGGAGCCAGAATTAATCCCAGGCCCGTCTGCCTTGTGAGGCCTCTGCTTGTAGCTTCTAGCCCTGCCTGCTCAGAAGAGACACTAACTATTGTAACTGCCATCAGCTCTGGTAGCATAGTGCCTAAAGACATTTGACTGCTAACCAGAAGGCTGGTGGTTCAAACCCACCAGCCACTCCTCAGAAGGAAGATGGGGCAATCTACCATAGTGATACTGCCTCAGAAACCCAAGGAGGGGTCGCTATGAGTGGGATCCGACTTGATGGCACATAACAACAACAACATTGTAACTGCTGTAGCTCTTAGCACTGGGCATAAGGCTGGCTTGAATGAAGATGTGTTTAAGTGTAAGTTTTGTAGACCTGGGATGATTTAAAGGATCAGTGGGGGTTAAGGCATTTGGCTGTTAACTGGACAGTCGGCAGTTCGACCCCACCAGCCGCTCCGCAGTCTGCTTCTGTAACAATTTATGGCCTTGGAAATTCAATGCGGATCGCTATGAGCCAGAATCGACTCAACAGGAGAGAGGTTTTTTTTTTAAGTATGATTTAAAAGAAAAAAACAGTTTGCTTCTGTTGATTACACGTGGAAATCAAACTTTTCTGGAGGTACTGGGTTTTCAGATGGAATATATTGTTAAAACTAATTTCACCAGGTTCGTATTTTCTAAAATGCCTACTGGGAAATTCAGAAATAGACATGTGGCTAGCTTTATATTCCTATTGGGATAGTGGAATGTCCTATACACTATTGGACGCTGGAGACAGTGCAGAAAAGGGTGACTGTAAGTTATTCATGGAACAACATGTCATTGAGCAACCTTTGCTGGGCTAGCCTAAAGCTCATCATAGAATGCCTATTTTTAAATTATTAAAACAGCCTTTATCCGTTAAGAACTGTATTCAGATAAAAACTTGGTTCCAATGGCTTACACGTCTGGTTTGTTTTCTTTTACAAAAGAACTCCAGCTGTGGGCAGCTCTGTGAAGTCTAACCCTTGAGCTCCATCCTCCCCAACATGTGCCTTCCATCCTCACGGGTTCCTAGGGTCCGTGCTTTACAAGAGAATTCCCACACAAGTGGGAGAAGCAGCCCCAAATAGATGGTTTCCAATGTCACTAAGAAAGATGGAGGGCTACGCATTAACAGCCAAACACCAAACCAAAAAACCAAACTCACTGCCATTGAGTTGGGTCTGACTCATAGCGACCCCTCCTTGGGTTTCCGAGGCAGTATCACCACGGAAGTAGATTACCCAACCTTCCTTCCAAGGAGTGGCTGGTGGGCTTGAACCGCCAGCCTTCTGGTTAGCAGTCAAGTGCCTTAGGCACGACACCACCAGAGCTCCCAGCCAAACACAACGTTTCGTAAAATCTTCCCAATTATTCATTAGTTCTCGCTTATCAAACAAACAGACAAAAATAAATCTTTTGGTATAGAATGTCCAGCTTGGACATGGTGACCCCATGGGTCTTATCAATGGGTTCTAAAAAAAACTCACCTTGTGAAAGAACCAGTTTTAGCTCTGGCCACTACCAACACATACGTTCCACGAATCCTCAGTGGGAAAAAAGATACAAGATAGGCAGTGTTCAGCTGAGTGTTCAGAAGACAATCAAAAAGTGTGTAGCCTGGAACTGACATCACTGCAGATGACAGATACTAAGTTATGTCCAGAAAGGAAAGATAATTGGTTCCCCCTGAGTCCATTCCAACTTCTGGTGGCCGAGTATGGGGTATGTCAAGAGGAGACCCATGCTGCTTGGGACTGGTCATCAAGCATGTTCTTCTGAGGTGCCTCTGGCTGGACTCGTACCTCCAACTTTTTTTGGTTTGTAGCCAACAGCAATACTAGTTTCCACTACCCACTTCCCCCCAGGGGAGGGGTGGGATCCAGACAGGAATGAAGCAGGCACCATTTTGTCCCAAAATCTCCAGACGGCCTTTGATTTCCACTAAGGACTAGGAGCGTGCACTACGAGATGTGTTCCGTGGCGCTGGGCTTGGTTACTGGGAGGTTTTCCACGAGCACTCACTGGGTGCTGGTTTGGGGGCTGCACCATCAGTCCTGGAGCGAGGAAGTGAGGGGCTCAGTGGGAATCCCTTCTTTCTTGGGTGGAGAGGTTGATGCCTTTGTCACGGCAATGAATGTGAACGTTAAGCCATGGCAATGGAAAACAAAGAAAGTTGGGCGTCTTGCTTATTTTGGAAGGCTTTACTATTTAGCCAAAATCGAAGAAATATTCTCCCCAAAAGGTTAGTCATCAAATCCAAAACGCATTTTATGGTTGTTTCAGGCAGACCTGAAGATGTGCTGGGTGAGGGTTGGACAAGTGGCAAGATTGGTGAGTAGAACTTGGCAAGGCCATTCTGGGCTCCCTGGTGCCTAGAACAGTGCCTGGCACTCAGTTGGTGCTCCTGAAATATTTGGATGCATTCATATTCAAAATTAGGTGGATGCCAGGGTGAACTGTCTTTGGCTTTTGTCAGAACCTCAAAGGAGTCTTAAAACCGATAGCCCCTAGATCGGTTCCTACTCACAGAGATCCTACATAGCATGGTTAACTGCCCCGTAGGGTTTCCAAGGCTGTAATCTTTACAGAAGCAGACTGCCACATCTTCCTGTGGCTGGTTGGTTTCAAGCGTAGACCTTTAGGTTGCCAGACGAGCGCCTTAACCACTGCGCCGCTAGGGCGTCTTAGATCCTCCCAAAAAGGTTAAAACCCACGTGATACAGGGACAAGAAATTTATTCCAGATCAATGTCAAGAATTGGTTATTCTCATTATGTGAAGAGCCCGCCCTCGGAATCTGGAATGATCTCGGTGCTTAAAAACCCCAGTCGCCACCATTTTCTCCAGGTAATTTTCCATCCCTGCCCCCACAGCCAAAAAAAAAAAAAAAAAAAAAAGGGAGGGGGAGTCATTCTTAAATTCTACTTAGCTATTTAAAAAAAAAAAAAGGAGCAGTAAATGAACGTCCCCTTCCCCGCGCCGCCGGAAGCGAAGGCAGAAGAAAGGGGCCCCGTGGGACCGGCCGCCCCCAGCTCCCCGCCCCCCAAACTTTGCCAAGTTGCGGCGCCGGGCGCGCGCGGAGGCGCGGGGCGCGGCCGGCGGGT
>NW_006921635.1:2251282-2264706 GCF_000298275.1 Orycteropus afer afer
GGGGGCTCCAGCCTGGCGTGTGGGAACCAGGGGCGCCCAGAATGAGGCCCACAAGAGATCCCCTCCGGAGCTCGGAGTCCGAGAAGTTGGAGAAGACCGGCAGCTTCTGGGTGTCTACGGGCAGTGGGTGGGGGCGACATTTCAGGGCCCAGAGTTCGGAACCCTTAAGTGCGGGCATGTAAGGCTTGCTCCTGCAGGAGTCGTCAGGGTCACCAGTCCCCTCCCTGCAAGGCAAGTGGTCCCCGAAACTCTTCCAGAAGTTGTCAGGCACCCTTCCTTAGGCTGTGCCCAGGGGGGTACCCCGTGGACCGAGGGAGCCTTCGAGAGGGGGTGTAAAATTGTTGGGGTTCGGAGGTGATCAGCTTTGTCCCTTACCAGAGGTTTTCTCCTTTAGACGCTTGACTGGAAACATACTTCCAAAAGAAGCAGGGTACCTTGGTGAGAGGAGAGGGGCAGAGGCCTTGCTCTGGGAGAGGGTTGCGGCGCCTGGCCTCCATGCCAAGCTGGCAGCTCGCCCTGAGTTTCAGGCCTGGCCCCAAACGTTGACTTCATAACTCCAAAAATTCTAGAGGGACCCAGAAAAGCAAGATGAAAAGGAAAAAAAAAAAAAAAAAAACGAAAAAACTTCTCGGATACAGAGATTCTAGGGTTCAGAAAGGGTTAAGATTAAGGTTGGGGTGTGTGTTGAATTTCTCAGATGTGGGCTTAGGGCCGCTGAGCGCAAACAGCCCCCCTTTTCTCACAGGTCCTCATCTGTGGGGTTTGTGGAGCTTACAAGACAGGCTTTGTTGTCCGCGTGTCTCCTGCCTCCTTCACCGCTCTGGGTGGGCAGGGCAGAGAATGTTCTCAGGCTTCCCTTGGTTCTGCTGAGGCAGGGGCCCCACACTGGAGCCCTGGGCATTGGGGTCACAGAGGGTGATGGGGACACCCACTTAGGACCCCTGCAGTCCTGTTGGACTGGCTGGTGCCTGTATGGGTTTTCTCCCATCTCCTGTGGTACATTCCAGGAGGGCTGCCCCAGATTGCTATTATCTTTTGTTGCACCCCCCCCCCCCAGCAGACCCCATGCCGAAAGCCCTGTCTCCCTATTTGCATCCAAGATGGACTCTGCGCTGCTCTTCCGGGCTTCCCTGTCATCATCTCTCACGCCCTGCAGCCCAGCCTCCTGCTTGTGGGTTGCCAAGCCGCGGCCAGGGCAGCGGTGGCGGAGTTAGACAAAGCCCCGCGTCCCTGCTGGAGAGCCCTCCCTGGGGGCGCCCCGAGTGGCGGGAAGGCCGCCAGCTCCCCAGGCCCCGGCCAGCTCTTTGTCTGGCGTGGGGGCGGGGAGCTCCGGCCCCAGGAGCTTCCTGGCCCTCCTGCTCCTGCACACTGGCTCATTGTCTGATGCTCCGGAGACGCCACGCGCTGACGTGGAGGCGGCTTCTCTTGGTGGCCTCCCTCGGCCGGCCGACCCACTGGCCCTCCCCGTCTGCGGGAAGGAGTGGCCAGGAGTGGAGCTCGGGCCCTTTCACCAACTCTTTCCAGGGCCAGAGCCACCCCCGCCAGCGCCAAAGAAGGGACTGGCAGTGCCATAGGATCGGGGTCACCTGCCACATTACTGGGATGACAAAACAGTTCTGCCCTAAACTATTGCCTGACTCTCCCCTTCACCAGGATGGAGTGATTCCTCCCTCCTTCCTTTCCCCTTGGTCCCCACAACCTAAGCCAGCACCATCAAGGACAGCAGGGTCTGGGGCCTTTAGATGTTCGGCAGGGAACCGTTGCCTCCCGCCAGTGGGGAAACTGAGGCCCAGAGAGGGAAGGGTGTTGTCAAAGGTCACACAGCCAGGAGTTGCCCTTGTTCATAGGAAAGAAGACAGGAAAGGAGGAGAGAAGGCAAGGAGGGGTGGCGCAGAGCATGCCCGGAGGCTCTCCCCAGCCGGGAGCTGGAGTCTTACAGCGGCCTTGAAGAGTTAGGCGACTCACCTTCCCCAGTCTGGCACTTAGCACCTGCGCCTTCCAGAGCCCAGGAAGAGGCCATAACTTTTGTAGAGTGGGATTGGAACTCGGGATCAGAACTGAGTCCGTGAAGCCCGTGCCCCTCAGACTACACTCACCGCCCCCCAGCCCCCTGGAAGGTTCAGAAAGCTGGGGCTCAGGTGATACGGTGGGGGGACACAGGAGGAGGCACCAGCTCTTCCCTGACACCTGTTGTTGCCTTGGAGAAGCTACAGATGGTGCTAGGAGTGCATCTCCGGCCAAGGCCTCACCTTACTGTAGTCCAGGTGTGTTGTCATCCCTACTTTGTGGATGGGGAAACTGAGGCCAGAGTGGCCTGGTGCTTGGTACAGTTACTGGCTTGGGGGTGACACAGTCAGGATTCAAACCCACATTTCCAGGTGGTGTCCCAAGCTTCAATGTAAACCTGAGCTTGGGCTGCCACATCTGGGCAGGCCTGGGGCCTGAGAGAGCATCCTGGTGCCACAGGCGCTCCTGGGCCCTGGGACTGGCTCCTGGATGGCGGGGGCGTCATTTGCTGGAGCGTCTGTGCTGAGTGGCTGGGCAGCCCCTGCCCCAGGTCTGTGTCCCCCTCTGCCACCAGTGGCCCCTTCCCGCTCCCTCGCCTCAGCTCCTGAACTTCCTTCCGCCCGGCCCCTCCCCTTGCCCACCTCAGCCAAGCAGCTGGCTCTGGCCGGCCTTGGCACCAGCTGTCCATCCCCGGGGCCAGGTCTGCAAGGCTACTGTGTGTGTGAGAGGGACCATTTGGCTCTGGGGGTGGCAGGGGAGGGGAGCTGCTCCCCGTAGGGTGTGGAGCAGGCAGGCGGGCGGCTGCCGAGGACGGAGGACTAGGTGAATTCTCCATGGTTACCGCTGTTTGTAATTCCGCAGGACGGCTTTCACCCGCTAATGGCCACTCAGACGCCATTATGGGTCTGCGTGCTTTCAGCCATGTAGCCCGAGTTGGAACAGCCCCCTCTGAGGATCCCTGATCCAGGAGACCCTGGGACCCTACTCAGTCCTTGCTGGCCAGCCCAGGGCAGGGTCTCAGACTGCTACCTTCTCAAAGTGGGGCCCCCTCTTGGAGCACAGAGCCATCTAGGACACAAAACCAGACTGTCAAGAGGCCTGTCTCCTCTTTTGTGGACAGAGGCTCAGAGAAGTTGAGGGGCTCACTTGAGGTCACACAGACAGCCCAAAGGGAACCGTGTACCATGGGGCCTCCGGCCCGGGGCTTCCGTCTTGCAGGCTTCTCCTGTCTTGCCCAGCCTATAAATGCTCAGCAGCGGTTTGGGTACACAGCAGCAAGAACACGTGTGTGTCAGGAATCTTGGCCCAGGTGTAGACCAGCCTCAGGAGCAGGCAGTCTCATGGCAGCGAAGTGGCTCTAGGGTATCCCCCTCTGGGGAGCAGGACCTAGGAAAGGGGCTGGCCAGGATTTGGCCTGGAGGGGAGATGTCAGTTGCAGCGTGGGTATCAGTCCCAACTGCTGGGCAGAGGCTGCAGGGTGGGAAGGAGCGGTTTTGTGATCGCCTAGTGATGCCTGCTGTGGTGGCAGGGATGAAGACCTGGGGCCTTGCCTACATCTTTACCGTTGATCATGTAGGTCAAGTGTCAGAGCCAACGCCGGGGAAAGTAGCGCTGGAGCCAGTGCCCTGTCCTGCAAAGGCAGAGCGGTGCTGCTTCTGGAGAGCGTGCTGGGCAGAGGGGGCCCGGTCACCGTGCTGAGAGCCCGCGCCTTGGGCACAGCGTGCCACAGCCATGTGATTCCTGACTCCTCCTCTCCTGCCCCACAGCCGGGAGTGTTCACTCCCCTTCCACCAGCATGGCCACGTCCTCTCAATACCGCCAGCTGCTGAGCGACTACGGGCCGCCGTCCCTCGGGTACACCCAGGTATGGCAGGGGGATGATGGCATGCGAAGGTACGGGGTGGCCGTCCTGGGCACCGCGAGAGACGGGAGACGTGTTCCTGACCATCAGGGACGCAGCCGGTGGACGAGACAGAGGGAGAACACTGCTGGTGGGACAGCGTTCTGGGCATCCTCAGCCCAAGGCTCCAGCTCAGTTCCTGGTCGAGTCGCAGGGTGTCAGAACAGAGAGACGACCGGGACCTCGGGTCACTGGGGACACACCCAGGTGGGAGGGAAGGGGAGCACACGCAAAGGCCACAACCCCGAGAGCCTCGCACCCCGTGGCGTCCCAGGAAGGCAGGCCTGTGGAGACCTGGACCCCCAAGTCTCTAAGCTTCACTCCCACTCCCTGTCCACAGTGTCCTTGGTAAAGACTAGGACACACCCCAGATCTCAGTTTTCCACAGTTAATGGAAACAAACTGCATTTCATCGAGAGCTGGTGGTTCCGTGCAGGACGGTAGCGTGAGGCTGCGTGGGTGTCTGCCCGGGCTCCGCCTCCTCCCAGACAGTGACCGCTTCTTGAGGCCCGAGACTTGGTTTCCTGGCCCGTCAAGCGGGGCTCGTGCTCGTGCTCGTGCCGAGCTCGGTGGGGCAGTGAAGCATCCTCACGGTGGGCTGTTAGCTTCAGCTACGTTCGAATCTCCAGGGGACTGTGCTTCCTGGAGTGGGAGCTGGTGAGCTCGGCCCCCTGTGCTGGAACATTCCGAGGTCGCCGTGGAGATTGTTTCTCGGAATGGGGTGGCCAGGGCTCCCGCCCGGGGCTCAGCTCGGTGGCAATGCCGCGTCAGGCCGTCCTGTCCGCCGAGAAGCTGGTGCGAGGGGAGCGGGGCCGCGTCAAGCCGCGACCAGGGTGGGGGGACGCCCTGGAGCAGAACACAGCCCTCCGGCCGTGAGGCGCCGGCGCCGCGAGGACACACCGGCGCAGCGGAGGCGGGGCCCGGAGGCCCGGAGGCGGAGGCGGCCGGACCGGAGGGAGGCACCAGCAAAGGCCTTTCGGAAGGAGATGGCCGCCTTGGTGCAGCTGTGGGGAGAGGAGGCGGCCGAGGCCGAGCGGGGGTCTGAACGGGCGGCCTCGGCCCCGCGGCCCACGGCGAGCCTGGCCACACTGCTCTGGGTGCTCACCTTGGGGGGCTGTGGGATGGCCATGGGGCCAGCCGGCGGGAGGATGGGCTAAATTGAAGCACAGACCAGGGTCCCCTTTGTAGCCCTCCTGACTCCATCTCATCCAGCCTTGTCCACTCTCTGCACACTCAGCCCCCAGGATATACCTTCCCATCCATCTGGGATCTCGGGGTTTCCCTGCCTGTCCTTCTGCCTCTTGTTGATCTGGTGGGAGAGCCTTCTGGGCACCTGTGCGTGGGTTCCCTGGAACCAGGCTCCCGAGCCTGTGCTGTTGTGGGGGTTGGAAGCCCAGGTGGGGAGGTGCCTTGCACAAGCTGAGGCAGCAGCTTGGGGTCCTCAGCCAGGCTGTCCCCCATCATCGCGGCAGCCCTCACGTCTCTGCTCTTGTCCCCCACTCGAGACCTGCTCTGCCCTCGCCGCTCCCTGTCAACAGAGATCAAGAGTAGGGTGGCTGTGGCCCTGGCCACAGCGTGGGGTTGTATTGGGGTTCACGGTCATCTGAACCTATCTCCTCTTGCTTCCAGGGAACCGGGAACAGCCAGGTGCCCCAGAGCAAATATGCTGAGCTGCTGGCCATCATTGAAGAGCTGGGGAAAGAGATCCGGCCCACCTACGCAGGGAGCAAGAGCGCCATGGAGAGGCTGAAGCGAGGTGAGGCTGGGCCCGGGCGAGGCAGACCTGAGTGCCGGCTGGGACCTGCTCTGATGTTGGAGGGTAGGGTGAGGAAGAGCCCCCCCCGCCGTCTGGGGTTCCTGTGCTGTGGCAGACTTCCTGTCTGATGGGGAGGTGTCAGGTGGGCTCGGTGGGGTCATTGGGGCAAGCACTGATCCTTGGGATCTGCTGGGATAGGGCTCTTGGAGACCTCTTCTCTTCAGATGAGAGCTTCCGAGATAGGCAGCTCCAGCTTTGAGTCTGTCCTCGGGGGGCCTCCGTCTCCTGCAGCTTTACCTCCGGGCCTCCCCAGTCCTGGGGGTAGCAGGGAGCACGTACAGGTGCCTCCAGTGGGTGAGGCAGGGACCACAGAAAGTGCGGTGCGGGGCCTGGAGCTGCGTCCGGAACTGCCCTCTGCTGCTAGCTCTGTGGGGCACGAGTCCTTTGCTTGGGACGGGAGCCTGAGCGCGCCTGTGGGTTCCTTCGTAGCAGAGGGGAGGGCAGATGGTGTCAGAGAGAAAGGCCTTATGTGAGCTGGGATTGGCTAGCCGACTTCAGGGGGAAGTGGACAGGCTGCTGCCTCGTTACGTAAGAGGAGAGGCAGGGAGGACAAGTTTGTTTCAGAAGGCGGCCGTGCAGGGCAGCTTCCACCGATGCACTGCCTTAATTTCAGGGTCAGAGATGCCACTTTAGAGAAAGATGTGAGGGAACGTCCTTTGGTTGTAAAGCTGTGGGAAATAAGGGGCCTGCTGCCAACGTCCTGACTCCCCAGCTGAGGACACACTCCTTGACGGGTATCCTGGGATCCTTTGTGGAGAGGCAAGCTGATTGTGGGGCTAGTGTGGGGGATACCAGGGACAGGCGTGGGGCCTGGGAGGCCTGCCAAGGTAGAGGGTGTCACTGCAGGAGACTTAGGGGAGATCTGGAGCCTGGCCCCCTCAATCCCAAGGGGTGGGTGGGCTCTTGGAAGGCCAAGGAAGGAAGGAAGAGCTTTGTGGTAACCGGAGTGCTGGTTATCCTGGGAAGACGCTGACCCCGAGATCTGGTCGGGAATTTGTAGTCACCTCCGAAAAGCCTGTGGTTCCAAAAAGCCAGTACGTGAATATACCGAGTGGCCATCCTGGATGGATCCTGGGCCAGCTGCTGGTCTTACAGTAACGAGTAAGACCTAACGTCGCCCCCTGGCCAGTTAGCCCAGGCTAGCCGATTTCATGAAAGAGGGTGGGAGGGGCCTGGGGAAGTTAGGAATATTGACAGGTGAGCAACCTACAGCCCATGAGCCAGGAATGGTGTTTACGTTTTGTCATGTCTGGAAAAAAATCAAAAAGAAGAATCCTATTTTGTGACGTGTGACAGTTTTGTGGAGTTGAAACTTCAACGTCTTGTGAGTAAAGATATATTGGCACATGGTCACATCCATTGCTGGTGTGCTGTGCGTGGCTGCTTCTGTGATAAAATGGCAGAGTTGAGTAACTGGGGCAGGGACTGTATGGCTGGCAAAGCCAAAAACACTAGTTGTCTGGCCCTTCACAGAACAAGCATGACGACCCTTGAGCCAGGCCGGAAGGTTTGGGAGGTGTGGCCACCTCTCAGTTTTAGCTGTTCTGGGGCGGGGAGGAGGGGGTGTCGTTCCTGATTTCCTCTGGGAGTCACATCTTAGGAGAATTCTGGGTGTCTATTAAAATTCAAGGGCAGACCCTCAACGCGACGCACACAGTGGCTGCGACAGCGGGCTCAAACACGGCCATGATTGTGTGACGGCGTAGGACTGGGGCACTGTTTTCTTTTATACACAGGGTTGCTGGGAGTCAGAACTGACTCAATGGCACGCAGCAACAACAGCAATGACATTAAAATCAGTAATTCATGAAGTTCAGTAGACGCCAAAGGGAACCACTACACCAGAGAGATTGAAAAAAAAAAATCCACTCCCACTCAGTTCCAACTCATAGTGACCCTGTGGGACAGAGCAGACCGCCTCATAGGCTTTCCAAGGCTGTGAACTTCCACAGAAGCAGACTTAGTCCTATCTCTCTCCCATGGTGTGGCTTGTGGGTTAGAACCCCAGCCTTTTGGTTAGCAGCCCAATGCTCGAGCCACAGCCCCACCACAGCTCCTTACCCAGAACAAAGACGGAGGGGACTGCCAGAGCAGAAGATGGTGGCAGGACGTCACTGGGTACTGAGCGGAGCATGAGTGGTGCTTGTCTTGTCCCCTGGGATGGGAGGCTTGAGGCATTCCCTGGCCACCCTTGATACTAGTCGAGCCCTGTCTAAAAGTCAGAATACGCACAAGGCAAAGAGAAGCGGCAGTGGTTTGGAAGGAGTCGAGTCTCCAGAGTGAGGCAAGCTTGAAGGACTCGGGTGGAGACACGGCCTTCCCATCAGCCTCAGAATGTCATGAAGGAAAGCTTGCTGCTGGCTCCTTGGAGTGCAGGAGGCGGGGAGGGGGCACCAGAGGAATCTCGGCGCAGAGGGGAAGGCTTTGAAGGTGGCATGCCGTCTGCCAGGACCCTGTCAAACTGCTTGCACGTCTGAGTTGGGTGCAGGTCCCAAGTTCCCTTCCAGAGTGAGGCCTTTAGCAGCCGGGCCGTCAAAGGCTTCTCTTCTGGCCTGGGATGGGCTGTCTCGGGTGTGTGAACCGGGCAAGCCCCAGCCTCCTCTTCCTTTCCAGGCATCATCCACGCCAGAGGCTTGGTCCGGGAGTGCTTGGCCGAGACGGAACGGAATGCCAGATCCTAGCCGCCTGTTCGCTTGGGAGGTTTTCCATCTCTTCCAAGATGCGAAGTCAGCTTATCTTTATCTCTGTGTTTTGTTTTCAAAGTGGTAACTCTTTTTTTCCCCCTGCCCATTTCCCCTCCATGGTTCACCAGGCTGTGAGCTTGCAGTCTAAGGTGAAGACGAAATGTTACCGTTGATTAGCATTTGCAGTAGTTAGGCACTTACTGGGGTTTACTTTTATTTTTTGTTGGTTTTTTTTTAAGCATTGATTGAAAAATGGCACGGCAGGTTACCTTACAGCAAACTGTAGTTTGCCTGCAGGATCCCAGAGTCTCACCTCACTCTTCTCTTTCGAATCCATGTGTGTCACCCAGATTGTCCTCTGTCCCACTGCATAAGCTCGTACGATGGGGCAGGTTTCGTTTCGAATGAACACTGACAGCACGCTTTCTTAGTAGCCGCCCCCATTTCGCCATCCAGCGTAGATTCTGCCTCATGTAACTTTTTTGCCTAAGCGTTTGCATGACTTTTAGTGCTTTGAAGTCAATTTTAAAAAGTGCACAAGTTATAAATACAGAAGAAAGAGCAAAACTGACCAAAATCTGACAAGCACCCCTGGGATTTTCCTACGAAGACTGTGTAGATGCCAGTCCTGCCTTTACTGTGAGTTGATCGAAACATCCGGGAAACACAAACGCCTCAGAAACCGTTTGCATCTTTGTATTTATTACTTGATGTAATAAAGCTTATTTTCATTAACAGTTTGTGTGAACAATGTGGGTTCCTTGGATTTGAGTTTAAAGTCAGATGTGGGGGGGCATGTCAGGGCATTTTCCCACCTGGCCCATGTTTGGTGTGATGATGTCACGCACTTGGCCTAAGTCAGAAGGCAGGCATAGAGGGGGAGAGGCATCTTAGCCGTGTTTTGATGTCGACAAACTCAAGAGTCTGGTAGGAAAATAATAGAAGTAGCGTTACTGACCTTGCTTACTGGACAGCGTAATTAGGCCATTTTCACTTTTTACCAAAACCCATTGCTGTCAATTCTGATAGTGACCCTAGAGGACAGACTAGAACTGCCACCTTAAGTTTCCAAGGCTGTAGATCTTTACAGAAGCAGGCTGTCACATCTTTGTCCTGTGGAGCAGCTGGGGGTTTGAACCACCCACCTTTTGGTAAGCAGTAGACCACTTTAACCACTGTGCCACCAAGGCTCTTTAGTTGTTGTTATGTGCCATCAAGTCGGCCCCGACTCATGATGACCCCTCCTTCGGTTTCCAAGGAGTTATTGCTACAGAAGTAGATTGCCCAACCTTCCTTCAGAGGAGTGGCTGGTGGGTTTGAACCGCCAGCCTTCTGGTTAGCAGTCAAATGCTTTAGGCACTGCTCTGCCAGAGCTCCTAGTTGTTAGGTGCTGCTTACCCTGTGGGCATGTCCTGGGTCTACAGGAATCTTCATAGAACACCGTCACTGAACTCAAGGCAGCCACATTACCCGGTGCTCAACGGGAGAAGTCTGCTCGGCAGCTGGGGGGAGAGGGGCAGGGGCTGCATTGGATGTGTTAAGGGTTCATGTCATGGTCTCCACCAGTGCCTTTCAAGGGGATTTGGAGGTAATTTCTCTCTGTACTGTAGGCCCTAACCCCCAAGTTGTGACAGGAGAGGTAGACTCAGGCAGGAATGTGATCAGTCCCATCCACGAGGCAAGGTCCCAGCCATGAAGGCTGTATGAGTGGGTCCTGGGGAATGGATGTCATTGTATCCCCCTCCATGGAAATGGCAGGAAATTGAATAGGGCCAAGAGTGAAGGGAGCAGACTCAAGGAGGTACTTGTCCACCAGTGTTGACCGCAGCACTGTTGCTTCACAGTGGCATAAAGGTGTCAACAGCCCGTGTCCGTTGACAGATGGTCAGCTGTGGTCCGACAGTCCAGTGGACCCTGACTCGGCCACGCAGAGAAGTAAATGAGGGGGTACGTGCTGTGACATGGCTGAACCTTGAAAGCCTCGTGCCCGGTGAAGGAGGTCCCACTCAAAAGGGCAGATCTGGGATCCTAATGCATGACGTATCTAGACTAGCCAGTGTGGAGCAAGGAAAGCAAGTCCCTGGCACCGGGGGCCGGGGAGGGGAAAGGAGTAGAGTTTGTGTGTGGGGTGACAGCAAAGTGTTGAAAATGGGTAGTACAACAGAAATGTAACTGATGTCATTGAATTGTACACTTGAAAATGGCTAAGATGGCAAACGCTGTTCATATTTGGAAGAGCTACAAGAGACGGTGACATCAAAGCCTGTCCTTCCCCCAATCTCCCTTCCCTCAACTGCCAGTTTCTTGTGTACCATTGAAAGATCCTTGGCTGCCTCTCGAATGGAGGAGTTACGGGAGCCCTGTCCTGTGTACAACGCTTACGCTCCTCAACCAGGCTGCTCCTGGGTGGAAAGAGCCACCTCAGAGACCACTGTCTTTGGGATAGGCCCTGGGCACCCGTTCTGGACCTGGTCTTTCTGCAGAAAAGAGGCAGACCCTGTGACGGCTTTCCCACCTTAAGTGGTGGTAATGTTTGAGGCCTGAACTCCAGAAGTGTTCTAACAAGCCAGACCATCATCTGTGCCCCACTCCCAAACAATGTCAGGTATCTTTACTGTAATTGATTGGTAAATACAACAAGCAAATCTGCAAACAAATCAGGTTTCAGGGACTTCATCTCTTAACGTTGTTGTTGTTGTGTGCCATCGAGTCGGACCCGACTCATAGTGACCCCTCCTTGGGTTTCCAAGGCAGTATCACTATGGAAGTAGATGCCCCATCTTCCTTCCAAGGAATGGCTGGTGGGTTTGAACCGCCAGCCTTCTGGTTAGCAGTCAAGTGCCTTAGGCACTAGTCTTTAGTTCTCCATAAAAACTACCTGAGGTTTTTTTTGCAAAAAATATTTTGTCTTTTATAATAAAACAAGGACCTCTGGTGGTGCAGTGGTTAAGTGCTCAGCTATGAATGGAAAGGCTGGTGGTTCGAACTCCACCAGTGACTGCTTAAGATACAGACCTGGTGATCTGCTCGATTAAAGGTCAGTAGGTTCCCTCAAGTCAGTCCCGACTCACAGCAGCCCGCATGTAACAGCATGAAACGCTGCCCGGCCTTGCACCCTCCTCAGTTGCTGCTGTGCTTGAGCCTGTAGTCGCAGCCGCCTGTCAGTCCATCTTGTGGAGGGTCTTCCTTTTTTGTTTCCTGACCATGATATTCTTTTCCAGGAACTGGGCCCTGCTGATAACACGTCCGAAGTACGTAGGATGAGTCTCTCCACCTCACTTCCAAGAGCATGCTGGCTGTACTTCGAAGACAGGGGACAGCCTAGGAAACCCTGTGGGGCAGTTGAACTCTGTAATGTGGAGTTGCTGTGGGTCAAAGCTGACTTGACGGCACCTGAGTAACAACGTAAGAAATGACATACAGACGTTCACGCAGGTCCACGTGCCACCTAAGCAGCGCAGGGCGGACACCTGACCACCTCCCAGGTTGAAATACAACTTTGCTAGTCACCCCAGAGGCCCCTCCACCTGCTGGATCCCAATGTCGCCTCCTCCCTGCTCCCAAAGTGACAGCAGTCATTTGCTTGTGTTTATAGCTTTATTCCCAAAGTGATCGCCCCTATGCACTAGTTCAGTCTTGTCTACTTTTTTGTTTTAAATAACCCTTTTTAAAGTCTGTTATAAATACTTCCTTAAAAGCTCTACGAAGGCATTGGTGACAGAGTGCCTACCATTATGCCAAGTGCCCCTTGGTGGGCTCCTTGGTCGGAACCCCTAGCTCGTTCTCAGCAGGCGTTTTCACTCACGTCCCGTAGTTCTCTAAGGAGCTTCTTCTTCTCTAGGGTTTCCTTTGCTCTTTTTTTCCTTTCTTGCTTTTTCTTCTCTGCCTCGCGCTTCTCCTTGTAAACAAGACTGTTTTCACCATTGTAGAAAACGTCCACTTTTTCTTGCAGGATTTTCCGAGCTAGCTTCCGGTTCTGATCAACGGATCTCGTCTGATGACACTGTAAGACAGGATGTTTTATAACGTGAAAACCACAGGGCTTCCGGAAGTGGAAGGGGTCTGAGAAACTAGCCTTAAGTTCAATCTTTTTGCTTCAGTCAACAGGCCCAGAGGCACAGCCACCTGTTGAGGGCCCCAGAGTCTCAACAGAACAAAGACCATAATACCCTCTCCCGTGGCTCTGTGGCCTTTGCTTTGTCCTGCCCCCCAGCTGTATTACATGTCTTAGCTGATTGTTTTATAACTGGGAGTGTTAACTTTTGTTTGTTTTGACTCAACAATCCAAAACCCAAAAAGCCAACCTTATTACCATGGAGTCTGTGGGGTTTTCTTGGCTGTAATCTTTACGGAAGCAGACTTCCAGGTCTTTCTTCTGTGGTGCCTGCTGCTGGGTGGGTTTTGAACCTCCAATTTCTAGGTTAGTAGTCAAGCACAAACTGTACCACCCAGGGACTTCAGAAGCAATGACAGACTTCAAATAATTTAAAATCCCCAAATAATTTTGGAAACATCAACCGACTCATCTAGTTTGTAGCCAGGAGACCAGCACTGTGCGTGCACTATTTGTAAACGTGAAGTTCTGAGAGAAGAAAACAGCACTTTAATTAACTGTGCCCTTCATTATATAACACTGGTATGGATGGGTGCCTGTCAAAAGTCAGCAAAACTGATGGGAGATTTCTCGTGCTAAAAGAAATGTTGTGAGATTAGGATGACAGAACAGGACTATAAGTAAACTGGGGTGAAGTTATACAAATGGTAAGTAAACAAAAATAAACCATATCAGGTTTCAGAAATTTTGCTTGTTGCACGTGAACAGGAATTTTTTTTTCCCTTCCCAACAGATCAAAGTGATGGAGGTTTTAATTGATGTGCTCTTGGCTCAAAAACTTGGCAGTAAAAGAGAGAGGGAAAAAAAAAGTGAATTCTGGCAGTGAAATGATGGTTGTTAAGGACATGGACTTTGAAGAAGAATGGAGAAACCAAAGATGCGTGGAAACAATTAGTCCAAGTG
>NW_006921635.1:2265581-2266631 GCF_000298275.1 Orycteropus afer afer
CTCCCGAATCACAATAAAAATTAACAGCAACAACAACAAAAAGAACATGGCCTTTGGGTTTGGTCGGGGTTGAATTCTGTAGCTGTGTGACCTTGGGCAAGTTGCTTGACCTTTCTATGACTCGGATTCCACACGTGTACCATGAGGACAGGGATGGCGAATGGGCTTGTGAGGACTAAGAAAGCTGGTGCACAGGAGGCTGCTTAGAACAGCGCTGGCCCCGTGTCTCCCTGATGTGTGTTTGCTGTCACTGCTGCTGTTGGGTGCCATCGAGTTGATTTCTCCTCAGCAGCCCCCTGTGACAGAGGAGACCTGACCCATGGAAGTTTCTAGGCTGCAGTCTTCACGGGAGCAGATCACCAGGTCTGTTCTCCCATGGAGCCATTGCATGGGTTTGAACCGCCAACCTCTCGGATAGCAGCCGAGTGCTTCACCACTGGGCCAGCAGGGCTCCTTATTAGCGTCACTAGTGTATGGAGCTTGTCTTTCTCTGATGGTTCTGTAGGAAGCTGGGCTGTTTTTTCAGCCCCTCCAGCAATACCTGTGGCAGCAGAGAGCGGGGGCAGTTCTTCTCACAGGGCTTTGCCCCTCCCACTCCAACAGCCAGAACTGGTTGGAAAGCAGTGGTGGTTTTGTTTTTATATAAAGAAGGCAGGCTGTTCTCGGCAGCTGGGTATAGTGTCTGCCTCCAGCTGAGTAGGTATCATCGGCATTTATCAAATGGGACAGAGGGCAGGGAGGATGGGATCATGCTCAGGGCTATTGGCTGGTCACTGGGCTGAGCCTGCTTTGCCCCTGAAGCTGTCCTGTGGCTGCTAGGGCCTGCAGTGGCTCTGCCAGGACCCAGCTGCTGGTGCCTGCCTTCGTCACCCACCGCAGAGCGCGTCACACCAGCTTCCTGGGCGGCAGCCAGTCCCCAGTGCTGTCTGCTACGTTCAAGGAGGACTACGAGAGTCTGTTGCCGTGGTGCTCAGGAGGTTGTGCCTCAGGGCCCACATGCCTCTGGTGAAGGCTGCAGGCTGGGCCCGTGAGCTCCACTAGCAGGGCGCT
>NW_006921635.1:2268271-2303557 GCF_000298275.1 Orycteropus afer afer
ACTTGACAGCAGTGGGAGTGGTAATCTTTATGGAAGCAGATTGCCAGGACTTTTCTCCCACCGAGTCACTGGTGGGTTCAAACTGCAGACCTTTCAGTTAGCAGCTGAGTGCTGGACCCTGCACCACCAAAGCTCCTTATTATTCTTATGACAGACCAAAAATATCTTCAAAGTACCCAGAGGTGTTGATTTCTCAGGAAGGGGAGGCTGTGAGTGTGAAATTCAAATCAACAGGGCTGCCAATTTGATGAAGAAATATTAAAGAATACATCCAGCAGGAATTAGGATCTGGGTTAAGTGACATTATTGAAATGTTCAAGAATCTCTGAAATCACAATGTAAAGCCCACAGCGTGCGCTAGTCTACTTTTATGGCTAGTCTACTTTTATGGCTGCGCTCACTTAAACAGTCCACGATAGACAAGCTTGCCATCAATCAATGTCACAGTTCCTGTTTTCTGATGTTTCCAGTTTCACAGACTTATACGGGAACATCTGTTCCCTCGGACACATGGCCAGCGTGTGATGCAGCTGCTCAGATCACGAGGACTGCCGCTTCGCCATCGAATCAATGGGTTTTAATTAAATGGTTCAAAGTAACATGCAGGGTGCAGGGAGGGCCAGGAGATGAAAAAGGGTTGGGCTCTGGCTTCTTGGAGCTTCTGGTCTAGTTGGAGAGAAAGAAGATTCAGAGAGAGTGTTACTGAACAGTAAAGACTGAAAGGAGTGCTCGAGACGCGGCATCAGGCTAAGACGTCAGCTGGCAAATAAACAGTCAGAGAAGGCTGGCTGTGGGGAGACAGTGGGCCCCAGTGGCCTTCGCTTCTCCCGGGGCGGGCGGGGCGGGGAGTGCACGGCAGGAGGATGGAAAGCTGTTGGTTCTTATACGAGATCTACCACAAGGGGCAGGTCACAACCTGGGCCTGTTTTCTCATCTGGAAAACGGGTGAATAAGCCCTCCCCCATCCCACACAGGCTTACTGGAAAGATCACAGTATTCAGGAAAAGGCTGGAAATGGGTTTGTAACCAAATCTCGGTCTCCCTGGTGGGTCAGGGGGACTGCAAGCGTGCCACTTGCACCACGCTCCCTGACTGTGGCTTATGCTGACACAGAAAGCAGGCACACTGCCCTCTTCTTTTCATCAGCTGCTTCCGACGGGGCTCTAACCAGCTGCTTTTACCTTTGGAAACCTTGTTGATTGTAGCGCATGCCACGCAGGTAGGAAGGAACGGGGTAGATCTGAATTGCCTCCTAAGGTAACGTCCGCCAAATGATTTACCCTGGCTGTTCTCGGCTCCTTTACCTCTACCCAGCGTCAGCCGTGACGGCTAAGCTGTCCCGAGCCCACCTCAGGTAAGTCCTGAGGAGAAGGCTTAAGGAAGACACCTGACACCGGGCGCTGCCTCCTTGTCAATATGTGGGTTTTCTGTCACTGTGAGTGCAAGATTCTATCTTTGTAATCAGTACAGCTGATCGTGACATGCTCCTGGCCACCTTCAGTGTGACAAGACAATACTCTCTGGCTCTATTTCTGTGGGAAACAGATAATGAAGTATAACATACTTTTCGGACCTGATGCCAATTCTAGTTTCCCATTTCATGGCTGACATGATTGCCTAAACCATCTCTTCTTGGAAAATACGATGTTCAGTGTGCTGTCAGCCTATGGGTGACGGTGAAGGGGTGTCAGTAAGGTACCCTGACTGGGAAGGAGTAGATTCTGAAACAGGGTGTGAAAATGTCTAGTGCTTTAAAAATTGGTTTTGTTTACTATGTGTGAAAAATTTCATATGTATCGTCAAGCAAGGATCAACACAAGCAACTTGTCTTAACTCTGCAACAAAAAATTATCTCTTCTGGAAATGACCAAGGCGTTCTGGTAGCGTGGTACCTAAGGATTTGACTGCTGACCAGAAGGCTGGTGGTTCAAACCCACTAGCCACTCCTTGGAAAGAAGGTTGGGCCATCTACTTTCGTAGAGATACAGCCTCGGAAACCCAAGGAGGGGTCGCTATGAGTCGGATCCGACTTGGTGGCAGTGGGTTTTTGGTAAACGACCAAGAAAAGCATGACACTAAGTCAGTACCCAAAATTTCCCCCTCATTTCTGCTTTCAATCCACAGAACACACAGAATTCCTTTGTGTACAGACAGCGTCTAGTCCCGGAGAGGGCTCATTACAGAGCACGAGCCCAGACTGTCTCAGGTCTCTTCTGCTAGTTAGCAGATCTGACCAGGCAGGACAGCACTGGTATCTAGGGCAGTGACAAAGAAAGGGAGCGAGCCTGAGGCGAGGCGAAGCTCCCAGACAAAGGCCGAGGAGAGTGCTTTTATCAGCAGCTCTGTCACCAGCCCATTGTGCTCCAATCTACCTTTCCGTCCTAGTTTGGGGTTGACAGACTCGCTGGAAGGTCTCCCACCCAACTGGAGTTCTAGAAGGTCCCCAGTGCTCAGTGACCGGCTGCTTTGTCTAACAGCTAATTCCAACAGCCAATCAGATGATTGGCGACACCTCTAGTATCTCCTGGAGTGTTGGCCCGACTCCAAGGACTGCTAAAAATGACAAACACACCCATGGTTCCACTTCCCCAGAGCTCAAAGAGGAATACTGATTGGATTTCAGTTTTTGTGACACCCACAGAGCAACCCAAAGTCTCTGGGGGAACAATAAAAGCAGCTCAAATTATAGCGCATTGTGACATTAAAAAAGACAGGGAAATCGTAAAGAGAAGAGGCGGTAAGGGGAAACCGGTGATGAGGCGCTGCCCTGGTTCCTTTTGGGGACTGTGGCTCTAACCTAGGGCTGGCGCTCTTCCTCCACCTCCCTCAGTGCCAACTGTCCTTTGATGGCAGCTTCCACACCAATAGCTGATGGCAGCTCAGGTGAAAGCCGTTCTCATTGTCTGAGTCCCTTCCAACTTGGCCAAATCGGAGACAACAGGTCTGAGGCCTTTACAAAAGGGAGATGTTAATTTGTCCAACAGATATTTTAAGCATCTATATGTGCCAGGAACGGTGCTCAAGGAGCCTGTAGCATAAGAGAAACTAAGATGTCCTTACAATAAACAGGATACATACCGCAAGCCCCTAATGAGTAACGCGCTATGGAGCGACTTGGTGGCTTCATGGCTTCCGACTCAGAGCGGCCCCATGCGCGCAGGGCAGGACTGCTCCGCAGGGCCTTCCAGCCGGTGGTCTTCTGGGAGCAGATCGCCAGGCCCGCCTCTGGATGCTAGCCTTTCGGCAACCTATTCGAGCGCTCCACCGTTTGCGCCAGCACGCCCCCACATCCCGGGGAGTGCCTGTTGTCAGCGCTTGGAAGCTGCACTGTATTCAGTACCTCTCCTCATTTGCTGGGTCCCCTCGGCAGGCACTTCCTCCTCTAGCTTCCCGTGTCAACTGCGAACGAGATGGGCATCTCGCTGTGGGGATGCTGACGGCTCTGCACTGTGGCCCGTGCCTGGAGCAGACAGAGTCAGACTTAAACCCGACACAGTGAGGCCTGCTGCCCCAACAGCTCCCAGCTCTGGGGAGAGGCTGGGAAGAGAGTGGTCATGCCTTCCCTTTGGTGGCTCTGCAAGGACTGATCGCACCTTTGAGTCTGTTTTCAGGAAAAAGCATGAGCTAGGCTTTCATTCTCTGGATTCACCTTCCCGATGCCATTTGGCTAAAAATCACCGTTTAAGGATTCCGTAGAAAGGCAGCATACTAATTTGGCTCAACTACAACTTTAATTGGCTAAGACACTTGCCTGCTAACCAGACGGCTGGCGGTTCAAACCCACCAGCCACTCCTCGGAAGGAAGGTTGGGCAATCCTACTTCCGTAGTGATACTGCCTCGGAAACCCAAGGAGGGGTCGCTATGAGTCGGGGCCAACTCGACGGCACATAACAACAACAACAACAACTTTAATATGCGTCGCCTTTCAACCTTATTCAAGCTCAGCAAAGGGGCAGACGCAGAGATGAACCGCAACGGGGAACGGGTGCTGGAGGAAGGGCAGTTCAGTGCTAAACCTCTCAGCAGCCTGGCTCACTCAAACCTCCCCATGACAACAGGCACCCAGGCACCTGGTTAAACTACGGCTCAGCGGCTCTGGGTGGGGCCTGAGGATCTGCATCTGTAACCAGTTCCCAGGCAAGGCTCTGGCTGCTGGCCCGGGACCACACTGAATGGCAGAGCTGAAGGCTGGGAGCCAGGGTGTTGCCTGCATCCTGGGGCTTTGGGACTGTCTGTGAGATGACAGCCCTCGGATCACGACAGTGACAACAGAGGTGGAAAAGGGAGCAAGGATTGGGAGGGAAAGAACCATTTAGAGAATAAAAATGAAGGAAATACTGATTTGTGCTCATCGAAGGTGAAATGGGAGACGGGGATGAAGACACTGCACCATCGGAAAATAAAAGCACCCCCAACGGAGACAGAACACTGGCCGTGTGGGAGAGTCTACATTTCCGAGTATCCCTGCTCCTCACTCACCGACTGTCTCCCAGGAAAAGATCTACCACCAGTCTGTTCTGTTAACAAAGGGGCGGCATGGTGACCACGGCTGTGCAGCGTCCCCTCCTCCTAAAAGCGTCTCCAGGAAGCTGGGCTGCTCTGGGCCTCAGCGGCCCTCACAGCCACAGCCTCCTGGTGGACAGGCAGGCAGCACCCAGCCCTCCATGCGGCCCGAAGCCCTGCAGCTCAAGGCTGCTGTGGGCTGAGGCGGAAAGAAAGGGGCAACAGGGAGGCTGTTTGGAAGAAATGTGGGCGAACTTCAGGACATTCCAAAGGAGCCAAGTGAGGCCTGACCTCAGTGGGGTCACTGTTCCGTCCAAAGGGCAGAGCAGACTCTGAGTGAGCACAGGGCTGGCAGGGTGGGAGTGCAGCCCCGGAGGCCGCTCCATGGGGCACCTGTGGCCCAGCCCAGGTTAAGCCGTGGGCCCTCCAGTCATACAGCCTGGCCAGCTTTGCCTCCTCCAAGCCTCCTCCTCCACAGAGGAAAAACTCTTAACTGGCCTGTCTCCATGATGAAACACCAATATATGCTCTGATTATTTCCATGATCCTATTTCTTAAAAAAAAAAAAGGACAAATGGTCTAAACACAGAAATCAAACCAAACCCTCCATTTTCACGTAACGCCAATTTTTACATAACGACCTGGTCTTTGGAATCTAACCATGTTGATAAGTCACATTAAACAGAGCAAAAAGAAACTGATGAAAAATGAATTTTCACAAATTTTATTTTAACTCAATATATTCAAAATATTACCCTTTCACTACAAAACCAGGATAAAAATCACTGAGATACTGAACCTTTTGTTGTAGAAGGGTCTTCAGAATCCTGTGTGAATTCATACAGCACACCTCAGTGTGGACTAGCCTCCCTTCAACCGCTCAGCTACCACAGTGGATGCACAGTCTAGGGTCTTGTGACTCCAAGTGTGGTCTGTGGCCAGTAGCAGAAGCACCACCTGATGAAGGCTGTCAGGCCCCACGCAGACCTAGGAAGTTGGAACCTGCATGTTAACAAGGGCTCCGGGTGACTCACAGGCACAGGACGGTTTGAGCAGTACTGTCCTAGAGCTCAGGAAGTAGCAGTTTCTTCTGGCTGTCAGGACAGACATTTTAAAAGCTGTCATTTCTCACGTTTACACCATTTAAGGCACTGAGACTCAAATTCAGGAGTACTGATGACCTACTAGGGGCTCTAGTGGCACAATGATTAAGTGCTCGCTTGCTAAGCCCAAGGTCAGTAGTGTGAATCCACCAGCTGCTCTGCATGAGAAAGGTGTGGCAGTCTGCTTCCATAAAGATATACAACCTTGGAAACCCTATGGGTACTTCTATTTTGTCCTATAGGGTCACTGTGACTCAGAATTGACCTAATGGCAGCAGGTGGGTGGATTACCGGCTCCTTTATGGTCGTGTCCCTCTCCCCAAAAAGACAATGAAATTGCAGGTCTACAAACACCTAACAGATGGTGAGGGACCAGACACCATAAGCTTTGCGAGGCTGACGTGCAGTGCTGCAGCTTTAAAGACAAGCTGGGCAGTTGACAGCACCAGAAGCAGAGTGAGGAGAATGACTTCCGAGAAACGCGTAATAATTCGCGCCTCAAAGTGTGTTTCTGTGCTCCCTGCAAGATGAGAGTTAAAATAAACACACCTTTCTCTGCTTTTCACATCTAGCTCATCTTCCTGTCCTAGAGGCCCAGGGTTCCTGTGAGGACGAGAACACGTCGAGAAATGGAACCACTGGGGATGTGACTCAGGCTTGAAACACACCTGTCCTTTCCCAGCCTTGGGGTTTGACACCTGTCACCCACAGCCAGCGAGTCTCTGGGGGGGTGCTCAGTTAATGTGCTCACTGCTAACCGACAGGCTGGAGGTACGAATCCACCTGCGGGTACTCTGGGAGAAAAGCCTGGTGATCTAGTTCTGAAACATCAGCCCAGTTCCGGGGCACAAAAGGCTGCCGTGAGTTGGAGCTGACTCGACGACAGCTGCTAAGTGTTGTAAAATCCCAGAAACTCACTGCCATCGAGTTGATTCTGACTCATAGCAACCCTACAGGACACTGTCCAACTGCCCCATAAGGTTTCCAAGGCTGTCCATCGTCACGGAAGCAGACTGTCTCATCTCTCTCCTGTGGCTTTGAACGCCCACCTTTTGGTTAACAGCTGAGTGCCTTAAGCACTGTGCTACCAGAGTTACAGAGAATTATTTTTCACACAAGAAGAGCAAGGGGACAAGGGGAAAAGAAGAATACTCTGAGTCTGGTCTAACTTCACAGGCTACCAAGTGAGACACAAAGAGAAAAAGCATTCGATTCATACAATACCAACATCCTGTTTTTGTTTTTCAGAGAAAAAGCTGAATCCATGAGAAATACACTTGGCTATTTGTGTCCCTCACCTTGATTTTCTTCTATTTATAGCATCTTATGAGAACTTCCTCATTTATTGCCTATACTGTTAAAAATTAAACAAATGCACAAAACAGTCATAATGACACTCCATATGTTCTTCTAAAGGTCCCAGAACCTATGCTGCCAAGAAGCACTGCTGGGGCAGTGGTTAAGCACTAGGTCGCCAACCAGAAGGTGAGCGGTTCGAACCTATGGGCCACTCAGCAGGAGAACAATGTGGCCATCTTGGAAGCCTCACGGGGCAGTTCTATTCTGCCCTTTAGGGTCGCTATGAGTTGGAACTGACTTGATGGCAATGGGGTTTTTAAGAGGGAAGATAGTGTTTCTTAGAATTAGTTGAATATTAAAAAAAAAAAAGCCTACATTACCATTAATGATGCCTTGAAAGTTCTCCCAGTAGTTTCAAAGACATTACCATCTTTCATACCAATAAAGAAAATAAGAGATGCATACTCTGTGGATCTATGGAAGACTTATCCTGGAAGAAGCATTAAGTACTCAGTTTCTGAAACTAAGCTAATCTTCCTACTGGTGCGTTTCTGTCCCTTCCGTAACATCTCCGGACCAGCTCCTTTACAAACGTTAGCTTATCTTCCTCAGCCGTCTCTGCTGACTCTTCTTTTTTTTTTTTTTAACTCCGAAAGGCAATACTGCAGGGGTCTAAGTTTGTCACCAGCATGACCTGTATTTGACTCTCAGCTCTGTAAGTTACTGTGTGACTTTGGCCACGGTTCCTCATCTGTAACCTGGGGTAAGAAAGGGCTCATACGTGTCGCCATCAAGGTAAAGCACCAGTACTCCTGAAGTGGTAGCATTTCCGATCCCTAAACTACTAGGCTGATGAGCCTCTGACTAACACCCTACGTGCTGTGGGTTTATGGTATAGATCCAGTCTGCAAATTCATTATTTCACAGGCTTTTGTTTCAGACCTTGCCATGAGGAAACAATCCTGAACAGTGATTTACAAGCACTATTACTACATGGCACGGTCCGATTTAAGACACCCGGAAAGCACCAAGTAACCAAAGACCTGCTGTCCACTGAGGTCACAATTCCACCTGTGACATCAGGTGCTGTGCAGATGATTCTTAGGCCACAATACAGCCTGACTTCCAAGCCAGCTCAGGTGGAAAGGTCACAAAACCTCCTTCAAAGCAAGCTGTGGTTTAAACTTAAATACCTTTAGGAATGAACACAGTAAGAAAAATTACAAAAGGAAAGATGAAAAAAAAAATCATATTTAAATATAAACCTGATCATTTCCTTCTATGTTTAATGGTTAAACTATAGTTTTAAAAAGTTTTAGAGTTACTCATTTTTGTGCTGTGGAGAACTAGACCCCCAAAAGATAACTGTTTGGATTTAAAAGTCAATGACACAGAGTAACACTCTGGTTAATGGGCAGTGACTGCGTCAAGCCATTAGTCATTACTGTTACTGAACAGTTTATCCCAATGGGTGTGCAGAATTTCCACTCAAAAGCTGTCAATTTGAAGTACTGAGAAAAACTTGAGCAATTTGGTATTATAGTAAGAGAGTAAGGTAATACCCTGAGGCCATCCAATAGCCCACACAAGCCTACAGGAATGCAAACTGGCTTCTTTGGAAGGGGGGATGTCGATTACCTTAAGTTCCAGTGAACACATTTCCTTGACTTTCTGAAGTCTTCTACTTCTGCTTTCTTTATACTATGTGAACTGCAGTCCAATTAATCAGCTACCTCTTCCACTTTGAGTCTTTTTTAAATTATGGCTCTATGGAAAAACTAACCCTGAGGTAAGAAATAAGGCACAAGCAACCTTACAGAAGATGTCACTGCATTAACAGGTTAACAAGATTACTGAACTCACACCGATGAAAACAAAATCATCCATGCCCCAAATGAAAAAAAAAAAAAAAGCCATCTGATTAGCCAAAAGCGAAGATCTACTGTGCATAGTTAATAACTAAGCACTAGTACTGGATTCTGGGGTTAATGTGTGTCTTGTAAGGAAACACAGCACTGGAGAAAAGGGTCCCTCTCTTTGCCTGGAACTGTCTTAGGAATTCATGCTTCTGGGTGCAAAATCCTACAGTGTCTCAAAACACATTTTTGTGGCCAAATGAAATTGATGATAAAACCTGCTGTTTTTGGTGATGGCTGCCTGAAAACGATTTCATTTGAGCTGGGCAGGACGTGAGCATCATATTGACTGGTGGAGGAGAATTTGATAGGGGGTGGGGTGTAAATTATTGAAGCTTCAGATCCTACACACTGATAGGGTTTGAGAGAAAGATTGCATTCTTACTGTTGAAAATAAGTGTTAGGATGGAACGCCTCTGTCAGATTCAGACATTATGGTCAAGACAAAAACATCACCTGCATTCCAGCTTCTCGGTGCCACCTCAAGCACACCTGGTGACACTTGGAAGGAAATGGAAGAGCTGGAGGTGTGCAGGAAGGAGAGTGGGTTCACTGTGGCTCTTGAACATATGTGTCAGACTCAGAACATATGTGTCAGACTCAGAACAGCACCCGCTACTTGTAACCCACTGCCCTGGAGTTGAATCTGACACATGGCAACCCTGTGTTACAGAGGACTGTTTTGCACGGTTTTCTGGGTTGTAACGTTTATGGAAGCAGATTGCCTGGCCTGTCTTCTGCAGCATCATTGGTTGGGTTCAAACTGCCCACCTTCAGATTCCAAAAAACAAACTCACTGCTGTTGAGTCGTTTCCGACTCACAGCGACCCTTCTTTGGGTTTCCGAGGAGGTTATCTCTACGGAAGTAGATTGCCCAATCCTCCTGCCAAGGAGTGGCTGGTGAGTTTGAACCGCCAGCCTTCTGGTTAGCAGTCAGATGCCTTAGGCACTACGCCATCAGAAGTCTTTTTTTTTTTTTTTAACTGCTTCGAGTCGTTTCCGACTCACAGCGACCCCTCCTTGGGTTTCTGAGGCAATATCTCTACCGAAGTACAATGTCGGGTCTTGAGTTAACCTGCCACCCAGGGACTTCGCTGCGTGTAAAGAGCGCCATAAACTGCTGACTTAGTACCAGGGCTATTCCACTCCATTTCTGGCCTCATCTGGAACTTTCTCCACCGCGGGGACCGCTCCTTTCTCCGAGTCCTTTAAAAGCCTCATGCCCCGACCTCCACCAGCCTACGGTATGCCAGGTCCATCGAAAACTTAGTTCAGGTGTCTAGGCCGGCTTCCCCTCGCCGCCAGGGAGGCCTCAGTTAAATAGGTTGCCCGACTCAAACGTCGCACGCCGGGAAACTCAGAGTCCCGACCCCCAGTCCTCTCTCCACAATCCTCGACAATCGTAAACAACTCTATGGCTGCCTGGGCTTCGCCGACGCTTACCTGGTTTCAGGACCAGTCTCCCGCCCCCAGTTGTGGAGAAACCACAATCCACGCAGAAAAGGAATCACAAGCGCGCTGCCAGGTCTGCGCACGCGCCATACTATTCTCGCGGCTTCTCTCACCTGCCCGGGCCTCAATCTAACAAACTGCGCATGCGAGAAGCTCAGGCTTTTTTTTCCCGCGTGACAGCAGGCGGGCCCCAGAGAGCCAATCAGAAGCGAGTAACTGACAGAAGCCCCGCCCCTCCTATTTCCCAGGCGATGGACTGCGGGCAGGGAAAGTTGGGCTGGACGCGCGCGCCGCCTTTCGGCTGCCTCCGCCCCCTTTCGAGCAACCAATCGCTGGCAAGACGCCGGGCGCGCGCACGTTCCTTCGAGTTTAACGGTCGCGAGAGGCCGCTCACCCGACCCTGACATCGGCAGTGGGAGCGGTGGCCAGGTAAGCTGCCACCAACCTGCGTGGGGCTGCTAGTCGCGGTGGAGAAGGCACAAGACTTAAAAAACACTGTCTTGGCATACCCGAGTGTGTGGCTGGGATAGAGTGGGGTGAGACGGCTGCCCCACCACCTCACCGCACAGGAGCCCGGTGGCGTGTGGGGGGTTTGCCGGCTGCCGGGTGCCTTTCTAGACTCATTGTCCTTGAGTGACACCTGCACTGTCCAATGACAGAGTGCCATATTCCGAGAGGCGCTTGTGGCATTCTTTTTTTGGATGAGATTCGGTGGCTCACTTTTGGAATCACGATTGTAGTTGTTTGTGCGTTTTTCCTCAGTCCTCTCTGTAGCGTAGGCGACTGCGTGGCTTCGCCCTCGTCTTCCCACTTAGGTCCTATAGCCGCCTCCAGCACCTGAAGGGCCGTGCTGAACGCTGAAGTGTGGGGGTCCGGCCTCAGAACCTCTGAAATCACCCCTCCTTCATCCCTCGGGCTCCCGGCTAAGCAAAACCCCGAGTTAACTTTTGTTTTAATGCTGGACCCCGATCTGGCGTTCCCTTTTCACAACCCCATTTTTTTGCTGGGGCCTGGAACGGCGGCGTTTGTCGCTGGAAAACGTAAAAACGTCGCCGTTTTTGTATTCTCCATATGTGTGTACGTATATATGTGTGTGCATATATGTATATATATATGTGCATATATGTGTATATATATGTATCTATGTGTGTGTATATGTATATGTGTATATATATGTAGGGAGCTCTAGTGGCGTCGTGCCGAAGGCACTTCTAACCTAGAGGCTGGCAGTTCAAACCCACTAGCAACTCCTGGGAAGGAAGATTGGGCAATCTGCTTCCGTAGTGATGCTGCCTCGGAAACCCAAGGGAGGGATCTCTGTGCATTGGAAAACGACTCCACGGCAGTGAGTTTGGTTTTTATATACACACACACACATATATATATATATATAAACAACATTAAATGCAAATATATGTATACACACATATTTGCATTTAAGGCTGTTCCCCCCACCCCTTCAATTTGCCCCCTCGGGCTGCAGAAGCATCAGTGAATTTCTAGTGTCCGGAGTAATTCAGCAGGGAGATAGTAGATGCGTGAGACCCACCTCCCTGGAGAGCCGGTGTTTTCCTGGCGTCAGGGCACGGAGATTGGAGTCCAGATATTTTTGTTGCCGGCTGGAAGGTGCAGCCCCTGACTTTTCAATACCCTTTGTCGTGGTGGTAGGCCGAGCCACTTAAAGTAGCATAAAAGGGACCAATCCATTGAGTTGGCTCTGGTTACCCTTCGCTTTCACAGCTGACCCTGAAGGAAGTGGCTTTTAATTAGCCTTGTGCTTTGTGAAACTGGGCCCTGGAAGAGTGGGGACCCCGGAGGACCCAGAAGAGTAGATGCGTTTCCCCTATTGGACTCTCCAAAGCCTTCATTTTGTAAGCAGTATAGATTGTCTTTTTCTTCTCCTTTTTCTCCTGCTTGTTGGCTCTTCTGTAAATACATGAGTTTCAGGAGGCAGGGAGATTGCGGTGATACAGCCAGTTTGCCTCTGCACACCCGGCTTCGGTAGCATCTGAGGATCAGGATCTGGCAAATAGTTTATTTTTTAAGAAGTAATACAGGCATAGAGGACAAAAGGAGATAGATAATGTGTTCATGTGTTCCTTCCGCCCTGCCATTGGGAAGGCCACTGCTGTTAACTGTTTAATTTGCTTGTTTTTAATACCAAATTAAATACTAGGTAGTTCCCATTCATCTGCTCACTGTCTAAATCATCAAGCATGTATGTGTGCAGAAATTTATTGAATTATAAGGCATGTAAGTATTCCAATTGTTACATAGAAGAACTGTGTCTAGAACTTTGATTATTAAATATAAAAAATTCTGAAGTATTACTTGAAAAGATGCTGTTTTTACAAGTCCTCTTTAGGGTAGATTTTAAAAATTGAAATATAATTCACATATTGTGTAATTTACCCTTTTAAAGTGTAAAATCCTGTGCTTTTTCGTATTTCTGGAAGGGTGTGCATTTATCCTCACCATCTAGCTGGTTCCCTTTTCATCACTGGAAAAAGAAACTCCGTGTCCTATACCAATCACTCCCCATCCTCCTCTCTCTTCAGCTCCTGGCACCACTAACCTATTTTCAGTCTGTATACAGATTTGCCTATTCTGGACTTTGCATGTGAATGGAATCATAAAATATGTGGTCTTTTATGGCTGGCTTCTTTCACTTAGCATCAGGTTTTCAGGCTTCACCCATCTCATAGCACATGTCAGTACTTTATTCCTTTTCATGACTGAATAATATTCCACTGTGTGGATAGACTACAGTTGCTTATCCATTTTTCAGTTGATGGATACTTGGGCTGTTTGTATATGGCTATTATAAGTAATGTTGCTGTCCTTAATGCAGATTGGTATTAAAGAGGTCAAGCTCTCAAAGTCATGGAAAGACAGTTGCTAGGTTTAGTGGCTTTTTATAGTATTTTTCCCCCATTCATTTTTCAGACTCTTCGAAGCTTAGGTTTTCATGATTCTGAATGTTAGCAACTGAAAATGCCTATAGACGATGAAGCATCTGAAGATGACTCGGATTCAGTTTCTTCAAAGAGTGAAAGAACCTATATTTTCAAATAAGCGAGTGTAACAATTTCTGTGCACTATGGAAGATTTTGACTTGGTGAAAACTTTACAAAAGACTTCTCCATCTTCTGTAGAATCTGATGTCAAAAATTCTCCCCATTTTCTTGGACTGAACTTAAACACAAATAGGTAAGAATGAGGATAGATAGATACTATTTAATGAAACAAATCAGAAGAACTTCATTTGCATAGTTTACCAATTCATCCAAGTAGTGTTATAGTTATGGACTTGCATTTTGAAAAATATTATCAGGAACTATTCAAGGATAGTTATTTGAGAATAGTTTTTATTCCTCTATATTTTTCATTTCTCCAAGAGATACGCATTTTTACATAGGGAGCATTGTGGAAAAATACTTGTTTTGCTAGTGTTAGTTTTATTTAAACTTTTTTTTTGGGGGGGTAAGATCACAAGCATATCTTTGAAGTTTATTTGTCTTAATGTTATTTCTGTATTTTAAAATTAATGGTACAAATAATGTTTCCTATTGCAGAAATAACTCACCAATCTGGAAAGTAGCAGTTAAAGTTGAATACTAGAAAGTAAGCAAAAACCTGACTGAGTTGACAAAATAGATGTTATCAAACAATGCATTTTATTTTTAAGCTACTTATGCTTTCTTTTTAATCCAACCCTGCTTACTGTTGTTTTGTACATAGTCTAACAAGCTTGATTATTTGGTTTCTGAATATGTAAGTAGCTAAGAAACAGCTAAGAGGTAGAGACCATTCGAAGGGAGTTCAACTCTAAAAAGCAGGAACATAAAGCAAAAACACATCAGTCTGGGCCCTGCTGTAAAGAGGCAAATACCTCTGCACATGCTAGGCCTTGACGAAGTTGTGTATTATACATCACTTAATTAATCATGTGAGAATTCCGTTCATTCTCTGCCTTCTTCAGGAGGAACTTAAGGATGCTTGCAAGAATACATAAAACAAGACAAGAAAAGTATAAAGTAGCATAAAGGGAAGAAAAGTGCAGGACACGGTTCAAAAGATAGGTGGCCCTCGCTCATCTGCAGTGAAGCCTGTGAGAGCCGGAACAGGACGGCCTGGTTTTTCCCATCTTGAAAGTATTCTACCTTTGGCAGTCGTCTTACCACTTCTCTCACTCTCTATTGTTGAAATATATTTGAGTTTTCCTTCTCTGACAGGTTTCTCTGTACAAATTCCAGCTTTGGCAGGTTTTACTTGCTCAAATTGGCCCTGCATTTCATCTTCTGTGTGTCTCAGTGGCCCCTTGAAGCCTATTTCTAGAAGAAGTCCCTTTTAGAACCTCATGTCCGATTTGCCTGGAAGAACCTAAATGTGCCTTTCTTTTTAGAGATTGTTTGTGACTCAGAGCACAGAATCCATAAATAGATGAAAATCACTTTCAGTGATTAGAATTTAAATAGATCTTAATGCCCTTAATGATACTTTGTGTTTTTCTGAAACAAACTTGAAACAAACTCATCTCAAGTTTGGAGAGGCAACCCTTGTGGGAAGACTCAGTGCTGTTTCACACTCTGAGTAGCCTGAACAAGCCTGAATGTTGGCCGCTAATTCGCGTGGCCCACCTTTTATTCAGAGAGAGTACAGAGAGAAGTGTGAGCTTATCACAACATTCGGGCAGTAGAAAAGAATCCCTGCTGCAGTTAAGGCCTGTCCTTAAAGTGGAAGAATCCTCTGCAGTAATTTAGATATGAAAAGCTGGAAATTTTTCTTAATAATTGTTCCGCAGAAAAATTTTCGTTTTCTGTTGGTACTCTGCTGTGTTCTCTCACGTCTGAGGAAGGCCTTCCTATTGTGTTCTTAAAATAATGATACTAATTAAGTGCTGTCTGTCTTTTTACTGGTGTTTTTCTTTGTGGACAAACTTGTGATCAGATTTTAGACAAATGAGGTGCCATTAGGAAGGATTAAGTATCAGTGGTTTTGTACTGCTCTGCTAAATCTTGACCTGCTGAATTATTCAACACTGGTAGAATGAAGAAAACCATTTGAATTATTTATGTTTCAACAGAAGTAGTCCCCACCTTAGTACAAATGGGGTGTCCTCTTTCTCAGGGAAGACCAGACCATCTGTAATTCAAGGTACAGTTGAAGTCCTAACCTCTTTAATGCAAGAGCTACAAAACAGTGGAAAGACCGATTCGGAACTTTGGAAAAACTGTGAGGTATCTAGTTTTGTTTTATGTTTGGAATTGTAAAAGAATTATATTTAGAAGTACCTCTACTAAACTCTAAATTATTAGAGATTTATATTTTAAAGAGCATTACACGTAATTTATTGGTAAAATGGCCAGATAATATTCATTGGGGAATGATATTGAAAGAATGTGAGAAAGATAATTTAAGTGTGTGTTAACATTAGTGATTGGACATACTGATTTGTCTGTGGTGCCTAAGGCATTTAACTGCTAAATCTGTGAAGGCTGGCGGTTCAAACCCACCAGCCACTCTTCAGGAGGAAGATGGGGCAATCTACTTCCATAGAGATACTGCCTGGGAACCCAAGGAGGGGTCGTTATGAATCAGATCCAAATCCACGGCAGTGAGTTTGGAAGATTTGGTTTTAAATGTGAACTGAAATGTCTTTGTTTAGAGAACTGGAAATCCCCAAATTACTAAAATTGTTATTAATTTTAATGTTTTAAGTAACTTACATGTAATTGTTACCATCTTGAAACACTCATATCCACTTTGAAGTGTTTGACTACTCATTATTATATATTAAGGCTTCTAGTACCTTATCCATCATATTAGCATCTTATCAGTTTAGCTGTGATACATTGTATTACATTGCTTTTTCAGGTCAGTGATTCTGTCTTCAGTCCACAGGTTAAATTGTAATATAAAAAATTTAACAGTAAAATCTATATGTAGATTTTATTTAATAGAAGAATGCCCCAAATAGACTTTCCCAAGGCAGATTTGGCAGTACATTGTAGATGCGTATTAAATACTGTTAAACTCCGTATTTAAAGAGCTGTAGGTTTGGTTGTAAATGTTAATTTTAATTTTAAAACCATGATTGTTGGTTTTTTCCCCCAGAATAATGAATGATACTGAATGAATGAAAAATTACCTGGTGTAAAAATTCAGTAGCTCCCTTAACTGTAATTATGTTTATCATTCATTAATTATTAAGGTTATAAAAATGACTGAATATTATTGCAAGCTTAAAAAAAAAAGGAGTTTTAAGATTTTATACTTTTTTATATTTTTCCCACGTTATCAGTATATCCTAATATAAAATTGTAAAGTGCCATTTTGAAATGATGCAGTTAAAAACGGAATGTTTCATTAAATTTCCCCACTAATATACATCTATTCATTGGCTATAATGCATGAATTAACATAGTTTGAAAAAAACATGAGACATTGCCACATTGTATTCTAACTTCTGGCAAATTCATGTTTAACTAGAAATTGTTACTTTTCATATTTTGAAATCACCATTTTAGAATCAGAATTACTTTTGTGAATTTAAGATACAGATTATTATAAACCAGAATACCAACCAGAGTCTTATACCTTGTAACATGTGAACCTGGTTTTTCCTTTTGTCTTCTTTACTTGCGATACAACAGATCACTACTATATTTTCACAAAAATAATGCACATAGTGTATAAGAAACTAACGTGAGGAGATTGCGCAGTTTGCAAACAAAAATGGTGCCTTATTGGTGTAAAAATATGGTATATTATATTTATAAATACTTATAAATACAATATATCTAAAACTACGGTATATTGTATAATAATGCTTAATTTTTGGAATGTGGATATGTAACTGATTGTTCAGTGAAGAGTTGCTTAGGATAGTTCTTACTTTGCCAGAATATGAAACATACTTCTGACCAATTCAGGGAGCTCTGATAGTACAGTGCCTAAGGCATCTGAGTGCAAAC
Source organism: Orycteropus afer afer (assembly GCF_000298275.1). Classification (NCBI taxonomy): domain Eukaryota; kingdom Metazoa; phylum Chordata; class Mammalia; order Tubulidentata; family Orycteropodidae; genus Orycteropus; species Orycteropus afer. The sequence continues at coordinate 2,285,523 of NW_006921635.1, forward strand.
CAGAAGGTTGGTGGTTCAAACCCACCAGCCACTCCGTGGAAGCAAGACTGGGCAATCTACTTTTATGAAGATTTACCACCTCGGAAACCCAGTGAGGGTGGCTATGAGTCAGAATCAGCTCAATGGCAGTGTTTTTTTTTTTTTTTTTTCCCCTGGCCAATTCAATATAATTTCTTCCATTTATTTAGCATGTTTTTGTAACATATGAAAACCACCACCAACAACAACAAATCCTCTGATATTTTAGTGTAGTGTTTTAGGAGGAATGGGGGGATGTTTTAAGGATCATGGGGGTCTATTACTGACACTTTTACCTGAATTTCATGTTTTTGCCTTCCTTTTGGAATAGTAACATTCATTCCGATTTTCATGATTTTTAAGGGGCTAGGCAGAGTGCCTAAGACCAGAAGGTTGGCAGTTTAAACCCACCAACCACTCCATGGAAGAAAGACTGGACAATCTACATCCGTAAAGATTTGCTGCTTCGAAAACCCAAAGTTTTTTTTTGTTGTTTAGTGTACATTATAGGGAGGTCTGGTGGTGCAGTGGTTAAGGCATTTGGCTGCTAACCAAAGAGTCCACAGTTTGAACCCACCAGCCGCTCCGTGGAAGAATGGGCCAGTCTGCTCTTATAAAGATTTACAGCCTTGGAAGCCCTAACGAGCAGTTCTACTCAGTTCTGAAGGGTTACTGTGAATCAGAATCCACTCTGTGGCAGTGGGGTGGGAGTCTGCATTTTTAAGACAGAACACAAAACTTTTCATAGTTTGAGCTGCTGTCGCTCTCAAGGTGATGGGATTTCTTTGGGGTCCTTTCTGAGACCTTTCCTGGATTTCTTAAGTTTTATCACTGCTTAAACTGGGGAAGGTTGTGTCATTTGATCTTTGGGTAAGATGCTACCTGTTAACCATTTCACAGAAATGCTCTGCTACAGTCTTAAATATTTGTTATTGCTAGTGCTTCTGTGATTGTTGGAAACTTAAAAAAAAAATTACTGTAAAATATGCAAAAAAATAAACTTGGCCATTTTAACCATTTTTAGGTATACATTCATTACATTCACTGTGATACTACCATCACCACTGTCAGTTTCCAAACATTTTTTCCTTAATAGAAACTCAGTACCTGAAGCAGTAACTCGCCATTACCTCCTCTTCCAGCCCTTGGTAACCACTCATAAGCTTCGATCTCTGTGCATTTGCCTCTTCTAGATGTTTCATGTAAATGAGATTGGACAACATATGTCCTTTGTGTCTGAGCTACTTCAAAGAATTTTTAAAAGAGGATCATTAATTCATTAATTTGTTTCAACCAGTTACGTTAGCATTTTATCCCTTTAGTACTACTATGATAGTAAAGCTTATATAAAATTATTTCCACAGCATCTTCCATTTAGTGAGTATCTGCTGGGCAGTAAATGTATGGCACACTTTATATTGGGAGCACTCAACCTTATTAGGCCCAACACCCCTTTTTTATTAATCATGACTTTAAAAATAACATCACTCTTTATTATCCTCAAATGCGATTCACAGATAATATAACCCGCTTGCACGCACTTAAAAAAAGTCTATACAGTGTCCTGTAACTGATAAAAAGGAGAAATAAAATTTATGATAGAATATTATGAATTTCCTTATTTAAATGCCTCGGCACAGGTACATTGGCAGATGAAATGAAGCAGTCTGGAACTTACCTATATGTAAACTCACCATGAATGCATAGCTACCGACAGACATGTAGGAGCAGCACTGCCATTGGTGACATGGGTCTGAAATGGTGACCACTTTCTGATAAAGTTCTAAAATAAGCTCAGATCTTGGTAGCTGCGTTCCTGGACAATTTGAGATATGAAACTGCAAGTTACAGATTATTTTTAAATTTTTTAAATTGGAATTTGTGTGAAAATTTACAGAGCAAATTCACTTTCCGTACGGCAGTTCACATACTTTGTCTCATGACATTGGCTACAATTTACCACAATGCAACAGCTTCCCTCCCATTTCCTCCAGATAGTTACCTCTTCTCTGTGTCCATCCCTCCATGCACTTCTGCCCCCTGAGCTGTCTCCCTGTGCATAAACAGCCCTTCTTTCTCCCATGATTGCTCTCTCTAAGGAATGTATCTACCTTAGGTAAATGTTCAACTCATATACCTGTCTTTTGTTTGGCTGGAAGCCACAGGTGTGGGTTCAATTCCAGACCTGAAGGGCAGCTAGGGACCATAGTATCAGTGGTTCCACCAGGCTCTATCAGACCAGCAAACCTGGTCCCCCTTTTTTTCTTTTCCAAATGATTTTGACTTTTGTTCCACGTTGTTCTCGCTCTCTATCCAGGATCTCCTACATAGATCCCCCTCCGAATGGTTGACAGTGGTAGCTGGGCACCATCTAGTTCTTTTGGTCTCATAGTCATATTGGTTGAGGATTGCATGGTATATCAGTCACTATGACTAATTGTTTCCATGAATCTTTGGTTTTCTTCATTCTTCTTTGTTCTGGACGAGGAGAGACCCTACAGATTATTTTTTTAATAAGACATGGACACAACCAGGTCTTTATTGTGAGGGCTGTCTTGTGACTTGCACCTCTGGGCCCTGCCCACAAATGACTAATAAAATATGGTGTTCCCTCCATATTTATAACATCCATGACCTCATGGATTTCCAAAATGCAGTTCCATTCCCACTGAGACCTCAGCTTTCCCTGTTTCACATTTAAGTTTGAAATCGAGTCCTCCCATTCAGTGGTGAGGTATTATCATCCCCATTTTATGAACTAGGAAAGTGAGGCACAAAGAAGTTACATGTATTCATTTGGGCCTGCACGGGTTGTTAGTGCAGAGCTGGGGTCAAACCCAGGACCCGAGACATTAGTTTACTAGGCCAAGCTATAGTGCTTCTCTTCAGGCCAATTTAAGAAGCTATGGAAGGGATAACTTAGAGTTTTGTGTCCTCCAACAGTGTGTGACATGCTGGTGGTATGCACCATTGTAGTGTGCAAGGAATAATTGTCCTTAATCATTAAATGAATAATAACATCAACTTTTTGTAATGTGTTTAAATAACCTCCTTTAAAATGAAAATATTCTAAAATCTGACTAAGAAGTAAGCTCTATTAATTTACAATTAGTATAATAATATTAATATTATAATTAAGAAAGTGACAGTAAAGATGTGGTTATTAAGTGTCTCACATAACATGAAGACATTTTTTGATTAGGTAATTAGTTCTATTCTGTTTGTTTTATGTGAATAGTAACTTTGTCAGGTTAAAAATAAGTTTTAAAATGTGTAAGTATAGTATGACTTAGAAAATATGTTGCCTGATTGTTTTTGATTTCTGTGTTATAAGGTACTTTACATTGCATTGAGGAGCCCTCTTAGTGCAGTGTTTAAGCTCTAGGCTGCTAACTGAAAGGTCAGCTGTTTGAATCCATCATTCATTCCATGGGAGAAAGAGGTGGCTATCTGCTTCCGTAAGATTTACAGCCTTGTGAATCCTCTGGGGCAGGTCTGCTCTGTCCTCAGGGGTTGCTGTGAGTCAGAATTGACTCATTGGCAGTGGATTAGGTTTAGATTGTGATCCTGTGAAGATGAGAGCCTTAGAAACCCTATGGGACAGTTCTGCTCCATTCTACGGGGTTGCTGTGAATTGGAATTGACTGGACAGTAGTGGGTACGTTGTAGCTAGGTTGAGAAGATAACAACTTAATTTGATCTAGCCTCCTTTGCCCTGAAATTAGTAGGGATAGAATCTACTATCAGTAATCTCATAGGTCATTTGGAAGGCTGCTAGTTTTTAACCCTGAGGTTGACATGACATAATTAATTACCTCTTGGTTTGTTTGATTTTTTTAAGTTGACTTTATATTCATTTTCTTCTTCTGATAGTTAAGTTTTTTGGTAAAATACATATAATAAAACGTTTTTCCTTTCAACCTTTCATTCCATTCCACAGATGTCCACTTAGTTCTGTCATGGTTCAGATTTTATAAGTTAAAAACTGGTAACTGGCTTTCGTCATGAACCTGAAGGGCCTCTGTTACGTCTTAGTCTATAATACTAAGAAAAGCACAACTTGAAATATGTGCATTTTTGTGCACTCAGACTAGGCTGAAATGCCTGTTCTTTCCTGGCATTGTGTCCTAGATGCTGAAGGAGGGGGCAGAGCTGGGAAACAGACAGGTTCACACACCTATCACGCGAGAGCATTTCTGAGTACGGTGATTGCTATGAAGGAAATAAGTGGGCTGATGAGAGAGAGGGAAGCCATTAGGAGGGCTTGAGAAGGGGCCATTAAGCTGAAATGGCAGTGTAGGAGGAAGCTAGCCACGTTGCGAGCTGGCCAGAGAGCGTTCCAGGTCAAGGTCTTCTTGGTACAGAGCTTGTGAGGTGGAGTATGGTTTTGACATGCTCAAGAACCCAGAGAGGCCAGGGGTCTGGTGTACAGTGAGCGAGGGACAGAGAGAGTCATGGTGGAGCTGGAGTGTGTGCATGAGGTAGGTGGCGCAGGGCCCTGGAGGCAGTGCTAAGAAGTGGGCATTGAAAGGCTGTCCCTTGGAGCTGGTTTGCAGGGCAGCTACTTAGGGCTGTTGGGTTTAGTGCATGCAGTGTATCACAGACAGGGCCCAGCCTCGAAGCTGAGTGTAGCCATCCTCCCTCCCTGCTGTGTTTGGTGTAGTGTGCTTATAACCACCAGAACGCAGAGTTGGGGAGAACGGGCATTGAGGGGCTTGAGGGGCCAGTCCCACAGGGTTCAGACTCGCTTTTTCCTTCCTTGGCTAGCTCTGTAGCACTTTGAAACAGTGTAATATCGGATTTCAAAGCAGGTTTTTAGTTTTAGAGCAAGTAATTAGGGGCCGCATTTTCAGAGTACCAAGTTATCTCTTGTGTTATGTGTGGGGTTCTTTGGTACATCAGTGTCTAAGAAACCATGAGCGGTTGGGAGGAAAGGAGGAGGAAGAATGTACTCAGCAACCACCAAAAAACCCAAACCAAATGCACTGATGTCGAGTCAGACCCGACTCACAGCAGCCCCTCCCTGGGTTTCCGAGGCGGTACCACTACGGAAGTAGATTGCTCAACCTCCCTTCCGAGGAGTGCCTGGTGGGTTTGAGCCGCCAGCCTTCTGGTTACCAGTCGGATGCCTTAGGCACTACGCCACCAGAGCTCCCAGAGCAACCACCAGTAGTTGTTTAATCAGAAATGATAGCGAATAATACCCAGTGATGGTGCCATTTGAGAAATAAGGTTGACCAGACCTTCAGGACCACAGGTAATGTAAGAAAGGGGTGTTCAACTCTATGTCCTTGTGTTTTTGTATTAAATGTGTTTTTGTAACTGTTTATTTAATTTAGCTTGTAAGTTTTATATGCTAGAAAAGGCCCTTGTCTGAGGAATTTTTCTGTGAAATATTACTTCAAAAATTTGATTTTTAACTAAATTATTTTATGGTTTACCAGACCAGGTGGTTACAGCTGTTCAATTTGGTGGAAAAACAATGCCAAGAACAGATAGTTGCCCAGCAGGAACAGTTCCACAACCAGATTCAGGTCAGTTGTCATTTATGTGTGATTCTCTTATTGAGCTCTTTGTCCATTATTTTTCAATATTTGTAAAGTTTGAAGAAAAACCAATTAATGCTTTATGCCACTTTTGTTTATAAACGAAAGATAAAGCATATGTATTATCTTGAGGTTGACACTTAAGGACATGACGTAATTAATTACCTCTTGGTTTGTTTGATTTTTTTAAGTAGACTTTATGTTCATTTTCTTCTTCTGATAGTTAAGTTTTTTGGTAAAATACATATAATAAAACGTTTTTCCTTTCAACCATTTTTACGTCTACATAAATTATATTCACTTATGTAGCTGTCACCACTATGCCTTTCCAAATCCTTCTCTTATCTTAACAGAAACTTGATAGAGGAGGTCCCCAGGTTACAAGTGTCCCACTGACTTATGGACCACTCCTTCTTGTCCTTGTGTGTTATATAAATTTGCGCTCACCTCGGAATGATTGAATCACCCCCTACTCGCAGCAAATTCTTCGTCACAGTCACCTATACATGCTGCATGTGCAGCTTTTAAATCGTTGAATAGGCTTTGAGCCTTTTCTTGCACTAACCAAAAAAAACCCCAGACCCGCTGTTGTGAGCAGTTCCAACTCTTAGCAACCCAGCAGGACAGGGTGGAACACCCAGTAGGACAGGGTAGAACGCCCAGTAGGGTTTCCAGGGCTGTAAAGCTTTGCTGAAACAGACTGACTTCATCTTTCTCTCACCGAGCGGCTGGTGGGTTTGAACTTTCTGGTTAAATCAAATGCTTTAACCACTGCTCTACCAGTTCCTTTTCTTGCAGTAACCCAAACCCACTGCCATTGAGTTGATTCCAACTTTAGCAACCCCCATTGGGTTTCTGAGGCAGTTAATCTTTATGGAAGTAGATTGCCCAGTCTTCCTTCTGAGAAGTGGCTGGTGAGTTTGAACCGCTAACCTGGTTAGCAGTCAAATGCCTTAGGCACTGCGCCACCAGAGCTCCTTTCTTGCTGTAAAGTAAGGCTAAATAAGGACTGTATGCACCTGTTTTGACTAACCTAGAAATTCTTAAAGGCACAGGAACGAATCTTGGTCATACCCCCAGGGAGTGCCTGTACCCTGTAAGCAGTCACTCTTCCTTGCTCCCTCTTACTCAGTCATGGTAACCACTGATAAACTGATCTCTAGACATTTCTTTGTTTTAGGTGTTGCAGGTAAGTGGGATCATGCAATATTTGTCCTGTGGTGTCTGGCTTCCTTCCATCGGCATCGTGTTTTCAAGGTCCGTGTGTGTGGGAGCGTGGATCAGTGCTTCCTCTCTCTTATGGCTCAGTAATACTCCACTGTGTATGTATGTGCCACGTTTTGTTGATCATTCATCTGTTAGGTTGCTTCTGTCTTTTGGCTCTTGTGAATAATCTGCAGTGAATGTTGGTGTACAGGGTTTGTTTGAGTTTTAGAGTAGTATTTGATCCTACTTTTAAACAGTATTTACTTAACATTTACAAAAATATTGATGTTTCATATACTTTCTTAACCAGATCTGTCACATTTGCTTTTCAGCGTATACAGGAAGAGATAAAAAACTTAGTGAAGTTACAGACCAGTAATGCTTCCTGGGCTCCCTCTGATAGTTCTTCAAGCAAACAGATACCTTCAGAAAGTCAAATGGGTTTTTCTGAAAACAGTGGGAGAAATGAGTCTGTTCTCAGTTTTCTTAAGTCTCAAGAGCCAGAAATGCAGCACACCTCCTCCTCACCAAAGCCAGACTACAACGCAGAGAGCAGTTCAGTGAGCAGTGGATATGGCACCTTCTGCGTCTCAGAATTAAATACCTACAAATCGAAAGACCCTAAGGCGTTTATGGAACACACAGAGGTCCCTGAAGAACAGTATGGAGCATCTGTGGTGCAGGCAGATTCACTTGCAGACGATGTAACAAATAAGAGTTTTTGTATACAGACTACTGGCGAGTTCAGTGCACCTTTAAAGGATGATGTTCCTATCTTTCCTTGTGAATTTGAGCATAATTTTGTTGGTGTAAATAAGATTTCTGAAGTATATAGTGGGAAAGCAAATAGGTAAGTGGATTTTACCCATCATTTGAAAGGAATTTTACCTGTTGATTACACTTGTGGTTGTGAGGTGCTGTCAAGTCAGCGCCGACTCATAACAACCCTGTGTGCAGCAGAATGAAACCCTGCCTGGTCCTGCACCTCACAATTCTTGCTGTACCAGAGCCCATCGTTGTAGCCATTGTGTCAGTCCATCTTGTTGAGGGCCTTCCCCTTTTTCACTGACCCTCTACTTTATCAAGCATGATACCCTTCTCCAGGGAATGGTCCCTTCTGACAGCATGACCAAAGTAAGTGAGACGGAGTCTAGCCATTCTTGCTTCCAAGGAGCATTCCGGCTGCACTTCTTCCAGGATAGATTTGTTTGTTTTTTTGGCAGTCCATAGTACTTCCAGTATTCTTCGCCAATACCACAGCTCAAAAGCATCAACTCTTTGGTCTTCACTGTTTGTTGTCCAGCTCTCACGTTGGCTATGAGGTGATTGAAAACACCATGACTTGGGTTTGGCACACCTTCGTCTTCAAGGAGACATCTTTGCTCTGCAGCACTTTAGAGAGGTGTTTTGCAGCATATTTGTCCAGTGCAATACGTCACTTGATGTCTTGACTGCTGCTTCCATCGATGTTGATTGTGGAACCAAGTGATATGAAATCTTTAATGACTTTAGTCTTTTCTCCATTTATTGTGATGTTGCTTATTGGTCCAGTTGTGAGAAGTTTTGTTTTCTTTATGTTGAGATGTAATCCATACTGCAGACTGTAGGCTTTAATCTTCATCAGTAAGCGCTTCAAGTCACCCTCACTTTCCGTAAGCAAATTTGTGTCGCCTGCGTATCGTAGGTTGTTAATGAGTCTTCCTCCAATCCTGATGCCACATGCTTCTTCATATAGTCCAGCTTCTCAGATTATTTGCTCAGCATACAGATTGAATAAGTATGATGAAAGGATACAGCTCTGACACAGTCCCTTCCTGATTTTAAACCATGCAGTATCCCCTTGTTCTCTTTGAACTGCCTCCTGGTCTATGTACAGGTTCCTGATGAGCACAATCAAGTGTTCTGGAATTCCCATTCTTCTCCATGTTATCCATAATTTGTTATGAGCCACACAATTGAATGCTTTTTTCATGGTCAATAAAACACAAGGAAGCATCTTTCTGGTAGTTTTTTGCTTTTAGCCAAGATCCATCTGACATCAGCAATGCTCGCTCTCATTCCATGTCCTCTTCTGACTCCCGCTTGCATTTCTGGAAGTTCTGGCAATGTACTGCTGCAACCATTTTGGAATTATCTCCAGCAAGATTTTACTTGCATGTGATATTAATGATATTGTTAGATAATCTCCATATTTTGTGGGATCATTTTTCTTTGGAATGGGTACAAATATGGATCTTTTCCAGTCATTTGGCCAAATTTCTTGGCATAGACGAGTGCCTTCAGTGCGGCATCCATTTGTTGAACTATCTCTGTATTCCGTCAATTCCTGGAGCCTCGCTCTTTGCCAATTCCTTCAGTGCAGCTATGACTTTTTCTTTCAGTACCGTTGGTTCTTGATCATATGCCACCTCCTGAAATGGATGAACGTTGACCAATTCTTTTTGGTACAGTGACTCTGTATTCTTTCCATCTTCTTTTGATGTTTCCTTTATCATTCAATATTTTGCCCATACAATCTTTTAGTTACATGTAGTCTAGTAAATAAAACTCCTGTTAGTGGGACTGTAATACAGTGAGATGTATTTGAAAACGATCAGTTTTACTGTTCTAATTGAAGGCTTTTATTGACTTACTGTCTGTGAAAAACTGAAATAAGCAAAGCACACCATATACCAATGCCATTTGACTTTCTTCCCATTTGTTAAAAATCTACAGAACTCTTAAGGTGGGAGACCATGCTGAAAAATGACCTTTCCTGTCTTTTAGTCACTGTACCCACCACTTATCTGCCAGTGTGTCATCTTCTGGCAGCTTGTGTTGCTGTGTTGCTGGAAGCTATGAAATACCTGTAGGTATTTCCGTTACAGCAGAGTCACTCTGGTGGATAGGTTTCAGCGGCGCTTCCAGACTAAGACAAGGGAAGAGGACAGGGTCATCTGCTTCTGAAAAACTGGCCACTGGAAGCCTTATGAATAGCAGTGAGCCATTGTCTGACACAGTCTGGCAGTCAAAGCAGACTCTGCGGCACAGGGGCAACGATTTTTGCGCCACGGGCAACAGCAGGTCACTGTAAATGTGCCAAAAATCAAAGCTCAGGGCTGTGTGCATAGTGAAGTGTTGCTGTATATGTTCATAGAATTTGAAACCAAAAATTATGTATAAGCATATTCAATTTTATTGTTTTTGTATGTCAGAATTTCTGTAAGGAGAGTCTTTATCAGTTCAATGACGTTTTGATTGGCCCAGGATCCATTTTAGTAAAGTAAACTGGCTGAACGGTTATAAAAAGCAAATCTTTTTTTTTTTTTTTTTTATTAGGATTTGGGTGAAGATTTACAGAGTAAATTCACTTTTCATACAGCAGTTCACATATACTTTGTCTCATGTCATTGACCAAAATTTACAATGCAGCAGCTCCCCTCCCACTTCCTCCCCATAGTTACCTCCTCCCAGTGTCCATCCCTTCATACTCTTCTGCACCCTGAGAGGCCCATTGTCTGCGAACCCTGTATATGATCTTGGATACACTCTCCATTTAGACATACATAATTGTTTAGCTTGTTCACCCATCTATCCGTCCCTATACCCATGTTTGCTTTCATTGACAACTCAGTATTGTATTAAAAGCAAATCTTTTTAAATTATGTAGTGTGTCCTAACTTTTCTGTGTGATACTGCTGAAATATATCAGCTAAAGCATTTCTCTGTAGCAACACGCATCTCGTCTACTCATAATTACAGTTATTAGTCTGTGCCAAGAATTAATGTTTTCTCTGTAGAGATAGATTTTGTCCTTGAAGGAGCCAGTAGGTGATTTTTGTTCTATTCCATGGCTATAAGCTGTATGTATTGATCACTGTAGTCTTTTCACTATGCCTTTGCTAATATGAACTCAAAAAGAAATTTAGATAACTCATTAAAAAATCCATCCATTTTCCATTATTAGAAAAACAGTGGAAAGAATTTTCCACTGACAAAGCATCAGCTGATATTTAGCATTTTGTGTGAAGCCCTGGTGACGCAGTGGGTTAAAGTGCTCACCTGCCAACCAAGAGGTCGGCAGTTTGAACCTACTCAGTGGGCGGAAGATGTGGCAGTCTGCTTCTGTGAAGATTTACAGCCTTGAAAACCTATGGGGCTGTTCTACTCTGTTCTATAGTCAATATGAGTCAGAATCAACTCAATGGCAGTGGGTTTGATTTTTGGTTGGGTGAAAAACATGAAGAAAGTAATTTTGGTTTTCTTCTTTTTAATAGTACATCTGTAACATCATGGGCACAAAAGCTGAAGCAGAACCAACCAAAGAGAGCACTCGTAGAAGAGGGATGTTCAAAATCTATGCAAGGAAGTGAGTGTCAGAAGAAACCAGCCGAGAAGGTAGGTGGTGCATCCCCTCGCTGGGCTTGGTTTGCCTGAGATCCTCCTAGGGTGTTCCCTGCCCACCCTCAGCACCCCGTCCTTTGAGCCTGTCTTGTGTGTCGGTAATTTGTCCCGTTGACAGGTCTTTTTTCTGATGTCTGAAAGGAGTGGTGGTGATGTGCCACAGGTGCAGACAAGCCTCGTTTTATTGTGCTTCGCAGAGACTGTGTTTTCTCACAAATTGAAGGTTTGTGGTAACCCTGCATCAGGCAAGGCTCTCAGCACCATTTCTGCAGCAGCGTGTGCTCACTTTGTGTCAGAGTCACATTTTGGTCGTTGTCAAAATATATCCGTCCTCTTCATCATGCTATAGCACACTTAGGAGACGATAACCCGCTGCCCTTGAGTTGATTCCAATTCATAGTGACCCGCCATTTGGGTTTCCTAGGCTGTAAATCTTTGTAAAGTAGATTGCTTCATCTTCCTCTCACAGAGCAGCTGGTAGGTTTGAACAACTGGCCTTCTGGTTAGTAGCCAAATGCCTCAGCCACTATGCCACCACAGCGCCTTTAATTGACTATTAGTATAGCATAAATATAATGTTTATATGCACTAGGAAACCAAAAAATGACTTACTTTGTTGTGACATAGCTTTATTGCTGTGGTCTGAAACCGAATTTGCAGTATCTCTGAGGTATGCCCGCATTGGTCCTTCAAAAGGAGCCCTGGTGGCACAGTGGTTAAGTCCTCGGCTGCTAACTGAAAGGTCAGTGGTTCGAACCCATGAGCTACTCCACCTCTCTACAAGAGAGAAGACCTGGTAATCTGCTCCCATAAAGATTACAGCCTAGAAACCCTATGAGACAGTTCTGTTCTGTCTTGCAGGTTCTATGATTTGGAATTGACTCAACAGCAGTGGGGTTTTGGTTCTTTAGTGGGCCAGAAATCAAAATGAATGAGGGATACAGCACTATAAAAATGAACCATTTTGTAAAGATCTTCTTCCCTTTTGTACTGCAGGTATTTATGTTTAGCCATTCATTCATTTAAAAAAACAAACCTCAAATGATAGGTATAACTGTTAAGTTTTAAGAAGTAGTAGTATATTTACTTAATAAGATGTCTTTCTTTTTAAAATGTTGAAATTTCAACAGTTTGGAATTTATGTAAAATGTAAAGGATTAAATGGTTAAGTTCTCTGTGCTCTGTGCCCTCAGTGGTTGAAGAGTTACAGGTACTGGAGGAAGTTTTAATGGATCACTAAAGCCTTTGTTGGCCTGAATTGCCGTAGAATGGCATTGTCTAATGTAATACACTGAAATTGCAAAATTAGGTCCAACTTGATGCCTTTAGAAGTTGTCTATGTCATGATCATCCTAAACACAGCCATTCTGTCATGGTGTGAGAACCAGCTTTTAGAGAATTGAGGTCCTGAGAAGACAGACCCTCAGCCTTCATAAGGTGCTTTTAATTTCTCTTTCCATTCAGTAGTTCTTTTCTCTTCACCCCATGGCTCTTTGGACTTCCTAATCTCACCATAAGGAGCCCTGATAGTGCAGTGGCTAAAGCACTCACCTGCTAGCTGAAAGGTTGGTGGTTCAAACCCACCAGTCATTGTATGGGAGAAAGATGTGGCAGTCTGATTCTGTAAAGATTGACAGCCTTGGAAACCCTATGGGGCAGTACTACTCTGTCCTCTGGGGGTGCTGTGCATTGGAATCGACTCAGCAGTGAGTTAATTTCATTTTTCTTTGAACTTCTTCAGACTTGTATTGAGGGAAGTGAAGGTGAAGAAAGCTACATGGATTCAGAGTCTCTGTGGCCTGGCATGGCTGTTAGCGCTGTGTAGGTGGTTCTGTTCTTTGCATCGTGTGTGCTGTCAAGGATACCTTTAAGCTGTCATGCCATACCTTGTTTGGTATGATAGCTTAAAGCTGTTTGGAGACAGGGATAAAATGATTTTTTTCATTGAAATCAATTGGCATCAAGGGAGAACGCTTCCATTCAAAGTAGTTCCTTGTCTTTTATTACTTTCATTGAAACGCTGATTTGTGGAGAGTTTTCCTCTTCCGATAAAAGTTGAGTGTGTGGTTCTGCAACTGAGGGCTAAACCAGAATGAACCCTTTGGAAGCCCTGCTGTGAGTGGTGTGTTGGGAGTTTTCAAAGCCCTTCAGCTGCAGTAAAGTTTGGGTGATGCAAATGATTACGCTCTCCACTGCCAGCCAAAAGGTTGGCGGCTCAAGCCCACCAGAGGTGTCTCAGAAGACAGGCCTGGCAATCGCTTCCACAGCTCACAGCCTTTAGAACCCTCGGGAGCACAATTCTACTCTGCACACTTAGCGTCGCCGTGTGCAGGACTTGGCTGGAGGGGAACAACAGCAGACGTCTGAGAAGCGCTGGTCCAGCCTGACGTGTCTCTGGGAGTCAGTGCGAAACAGCCCAGCTGCAGATGATCAGGTGCAGCGCCTGAGAGGGCCTGAGGGAGGTCTACTTAGCAGAGAGTGGGAGCTGTGAGGAGGCAACGCCGCCGTCTGAGTCTTGCCTTTGATGCTCCTGGCAGGTTTTATAACCCCCTTCTCTCTCTCTTTTGAGATGAGTGGTGTCTTTGGCTTTAAATCGTTAGGGGAAATCAAGTTTCTTTGATATTTCTAAGCTTTTTGGTTTTAGGGTGATGGTGGTTGGTGACTTCAGTGCATTCCTCCCCAGCATGACTCTGGACCACATTTTATGGATTCTCAGAAGTTGCAGCTCTCCTCTGCGTCTCTTCTCCCGTGTTTTGCTTTCAGTCTGAATCAGGTAATCCTAGTTCTCAGGATGCTCCCTTGGTTGAGTTTTCTTTTTGTCCTGTGGTGGGCGGTAGTTCCTTGTCGGCAACAGCTGCTTGGAAGTACGTGTTGAAACTGCATGTTGTTTAGCACGAGGATTCCTCAGAGCTCAGGTCTTCGCATTGTTCCCTCATCCTTTGTGTCGGATTTACTGTTTCACCGGCTGAAGGGCTTTGTGGTTGTTTTTCAGGTGGATTTACAGACCGCTGCGGAAACTAACTAAGGTCCCTGGCTAAGAGGGGTTAGGTTTCCGAAGGGCTTTTCAAGGTGCCATGGTTGTATTCCTCAGAAGCTGGGCTTGTTTTCTTCCGGGGCTGCCTTGTTGGCCTGGAGAGCGCAGCCGGCGTGGCTCTGCCAGGTGAGCGCCCCTGGTCCACTGTTGGTGTGCGGGCTCAGCACACTGAGTTTTTCACCTCGGAATCGGCCGAGGGGACAGTCTCTAACTGGGCGCTATGTGACCTGGTCTTCTCCCGTCACCCTTTCCTGGTCTTTTCAGTATGGAGACTTGATGGAGGTTTGAGCATGGGTTTTAGAAGAGACAAACATTGACTGAAGAGTTTCCTATTGATTAAAAAGAAACTAAGTGATGCCTTATAAGGTTGAGGTAATAATTCCCCTTCTTGGTAGTAGTTTTATTACTTATTCCAGTGTACTTTTACTTCCATGGATAAGTTTTAAGCAAATACAACTTAAATAGTTTTTTTTCCCTAATAATGTTTTATTTTTATTATGTTTCCAGTGGTTTATGTAGCAGTTTAGGTTCCATTCAACAGTTTCTACACAGATTGTTCAGTGACGTTGGTTTCAGTCTTCCCAATGTGTGAACAGTCCCCCTGTTTCCGTTCTGGTGGTGCCCTTTCCAATCATCTAGTTTCCCTGCCCTCTTACCTTCTCATCTTTCTTTTAAAGTCAATGATGTCCGTTTGGTCTCAAAGGTGATTTTTTAAAGGAGTGCCGTGTTCATGGGTGAAATTCTTTGTTTTGTGAGCTAAAGGGTGACCTTGGGTTAGTTTTGGTTCAAGATTTAAAGACTGTCTCAGGGCAGTAGTCTTGGGGAGTCTACTCCAGTCACTAGTCTCAAGTAGTCCAGTAAGTCTGGTCAATTTAAATACTTGTAACAGGAAAGGAAAGTTTGATGATAGTGGAACAGGTGAGAAAACATTCTGGTAGAAATAGCCTTTTCCATTATCCCTGTTCAGACAAAGATTTCTCAGGGCAAGGCCCAGAGATACTGTGAGGAGAGACTCCCTTGGACAGTTTTGATTATAATTGAGTAAATTAGCCATTTTGACTTTTCTGGGACAGTTACTTGCACATAAGAAGTAAACTGCTTGTTAAACTTCATATTAAAGTCAGTTTATGGTTTTCAGAGTTAGTTTGCTTTATTGTATGTTCATGATGCATAATGTATGTTGGTGACTTTTACATTTGTCTTCATGTAAATGAGTTTAATTCTAGGTTCCTCAAATTCTTCTTGAAGAATAGATGTAAATAAGCGTGAGTTCTGAAGTCATTAAGTTCAACTGCTCTCAGTTTTCTCTTTCCCCCTCCACAGAGAATCAAAATAAACTTTTGTAAATCCCACAGGGAAAGCAAATCCTTCACTGTTAATTCCTACCATTTTGCATTTATGTGACCCTGGAGAAAGCCAGCCTCTTCATGGATTCTCTGAGGCTTCTCTCGGCCTAGGTCTCACCCCTGCCCCCCCTTCTCTCAACCTGGGTCTTGCCCCTGCCCCCCCTTTCTCTCGGCCTGGGTCTCACCCCTGCCCCCCCTTCTCTTGGCCTGGGTCTCACCCCTGCCCCCCCAGGCTTCTCTCGGCCCGTGTCTCGCCCCTGCTCACATTCCTCATTCAGCAGTTTGGGCCTAATGATCTCACTGTCAACTGGTATTTTTCTTTCTTGTAGCCTGACTTCACTGCTGCTACACATTCTCGTGCTTTTTACCTTAGTAAACCAGATGAAAAGCCGAATTCTTGGATATCTGATTCAGGAACAGGTATAGTACTTAAAGTTTTAAAGTTCTTCCCACCCCAGCAACTTGTTTGCATTCCTCCTTACTGGATGGTAGTCACACACTATGTAAGAGCCGTTTCTGTAACTGTGTTTTGCGTTGTTCTTCTGGTGGAGCTACCTTCCTCGTCTTAATTTTGCATTACAAATTCTATGAAGGTGGAAGGAAGATGTACTTTTGGAATTACTGAAAAGGAAAAAACAATACTGATAATCTTAGCGTTTCCAGGTGCTACACAAGGAGTTAGCACATCCAAGCCCTCTGGAGGACGTTCTCTGTCTGCGCTCTAAACCAAAAACAGCCAGTTGCCATCGAGTAGATTTGGACTCAGAGTGACCCATTGGGCTTCCAAGACTGGAAATCTTTATGGAAGCAGATAGCCCTGGCTTCCTTTTGCGCAGTGGCTGGTGGGTTTGTACCGCCAACCTGCTGGTGAGCAGTCAGATGCCTTAGGCCCGGTGCTACCAGAGCTCCACTCTTTGGTGATCATACTCCAATTTTAATGGTTTTACACACTGACTCTATTTTTTCCCAATACCCCACATGTAGTTCTTCAGGAGATGAAAAAGGCTTTGCCCTCTACCTATTTCAACAATCAAGCCACGTCTCACCGCTTCCACTGCTCCCCCCTTAATAGAGCCGCTACCTTCTCTGTCATGGGATCACACAAGTTCCTAACCAGCCTCCCTGCTTCTCCGTTTCCTACATTCCCCTGAACATAGGAGCCGAGTGATGCCTCTGTCAAAGAAGTCAGGTCCTGGGCTGTCTCTGTTGAAAACCCTGCAGTGGTTCTCTGTTCCTCAGAATAGCCAGAGTCCTTCTAGGCACGCTGAGATCTAGCCGTGGCCTCTTCCACTTCACCTTCTACAACCTCCTCTCTCTCTCTCCCCCCACTTCAGCAGGACCCTATGCCAGATAGGATCTTGGTTTAGTTTTATTATTGCCTGTTCCCTCTGGTTGGAATGCTCACCCCTCCTGTTAGGGACCCCTCACAGATGGCTGAAATGGCTCCCTCTCTCCCTGAGCCAACCCTGGCCCCCCACACCCATCCCCACACTGCATCTGTCCCTTCTACCCCGTTTTTTTTCTCTTACCATTAGAGTGCTTACCACCTTCTGTATATACTCCATGACTGACTTGCTGTTTATACACCTCACCCAAACCTTGCACAGCAGACGTGCAATAAATATTTGAATTATTGAAATCTGTATGTTGATTCTTTATTAGTGTACGCTATTCATAAAGACATTTTTATCTCCTGAAATTTATTTTAAATTGCACTAATTTATCTTGACTTGTAATATTTATTTTAATATTTGATCATTAAATCAGGGCTCTTAAATGGTAAGGCATTTACTGTTTTACATTGTTATTAGAATCTTTTCCCATCACCATTCAACTTGCTGTAACCAGGTAGCCAACACTGAGTTATTTCCTGTGTTTAATTTTATTTGAGTAAGGAATTTAATCTAGAAAGCATTTTTGTTGTCTCTCTTCCCTCTGTGTTTTCTCTGTGTTTTGTGCACATTAGGACTGACTTACTGGAAACTGGAGGAGAAGGACATGTATCACTCTTTGCCTGAGGCTTTACCATCCTCCTGCCCGGATGTGTCACCAAGCCAGGTGATTTAAGAACGAATGACCTCTCTGTGTGTGACAGAGTATATATATACTCGTGTTTTCTGATTGTGAATAGATACTCCATCTCATTATACATTTTCTGTTTTTCAGCTCATATACTAGAAAGAGCTGGGGCTTTAGAATCATCTTGTGTCAGATTCTGTCATTGTCATTTATTAGTTATGTGATCTTAGGAAGTCTGCTTAAAAATGGAATTAAAAATACCTGGTTAGTGTTTTGTGATGATTAAATGGGATGGTTCTGTGCTTCCTGTTTTGTGTGTAGTAGGGCCTCAGCTCTGAGCTTTGCCCCGTGACTCACACCTAGCACTGATTTCCGTCCTGTTCCATTCTGCTCTGATTTGTTTATGGACAGTATAAGTGTGAAATCTTTTGTTCACTTTAGCGTAAAGAAAGAAGGATATTCAACATGTGTACGAGGATGTAC
>NW_006921635.1:2305773-2315699 GCF_000298275.1 Orycteropus afer afer
CTTTGCTTTCCCAAGCATAATATCCTTCTCCAGGGACTGGTCCCTTCTGACAACATGACCGAAGTAGGTGACATGAAATCTGGCCATTCTTGCTTCTAGGGAACATTCTGGCTGCACTTTTTCCAGGACAGATTTGTTTGTTCTTCCAGCAGTCCATGGTATTTTTAGTATTTGCCAACATAATTCAAAGCTATCAACTCTTCTTTGGTCTTCCTTATTCATTGTCCAGCTTTCACATGCATGTGAGGCAATTGTAAATACCACGGCTTGCTTTAAGTGCACCTCAATCTTCAGAGTGTCATCTTTGCTCCTTAATACTTCAAAGAGGTCTCTTGCAGCTGATTTTCCCAGTGCGATAACATCTGATTTCTTGACTGCTGCATCCATGGACATTGATTGTGGATCCAAGTAAAAGGAAATCCCTGACAACCTTAATCTTTTCTCTGATTATCATAATGTTGCTTATTGGTTCAGTTGTGAGAATTTTTGTTTTTATGTTGAGGTGTAATCCGTACTGAAGACTATAGTCTTTGATCTTCATCAGTAAGTGCGTCATGTCTTCTTCATTTTCAGCAAGCAATGTTGTATCATCTGCATATTGCAAGTTGTTAACGAATCTTCCTCTAATAATGATGCCATGTTCTTCATATAGTCCAGGTTCCCAGATTATTTGCTCAGCATACAGATTAATCGTTAATTAAAATGAACAAAATATTTTGGTTATTTCATAAGTATGGTAAAAGGATAGGAACTCTGTTGGCGTAATACCTAAGGCATTTGACTGCTAACCAGAAGGCTGGCGGTTCAAACCCACCAGCCACTCCTTGGAAGGGAGGTTGGGCAATCTACTTCTGTAGTGATACTGCCTTGGAAACCCAAGGAGGGGTCGCTAGGAGTTGAGTCCGACTCAAGGGCATATAACAACAACAACAACAATGGCTGATGATCATAAACATTTCTTCATGTGTTTGTTGGCTGCCTGAATGTTTGTTCATGTCTTCTGTGTGTTTTTAAATTGGATTATTTGTCATTTTGATGTTGAGGTGTTGGAGTTTTCTATAAATTTTAAAGATAAGTCCTTTGTTATGTCATTCCCAAATATTTTTTCCCATTCTGTAGGTTGTCCTTTTTACTCTTCTGGAGATGTCTTTTGATGCACGTAAGAATTTAGTTTTTAGAAGATCCCGATAACCTATTATATTATCTTCTGTTATTTGTGAATCTTGAGTTATGCTTGATAGTCTATTTATGCCAAAAATTTAAACTAACAAACACCAAACTCACTGCTATCGAGTCGGACCTGACTCATAGCATCCCCTCCTTGGATTTCTGAGGCAGTATCACTACGGAAGTAGATTGCCTAGTCTTCCTTCCGAGGAGTGACTGGTGGGTTTGAACTGCCAGCCTTCTGGTTAGCAGTCACATGCCTTAGACACTATACCATCAGAGCTCCCTGGTGCCAGAAATTAGAGCCCCTGTTTTTCTTTTGGGAGCCATTCCTCCCAGAGAAATCCAACTAATTTTTTTGAGTTGATCTTGTATCCCGCCACTGTGCTAAATCTTTAAGTAAGTTCCAGTACTTTTCTTGTTGAGTCTCTTGGGTTTTCTACGTATAGGGTCATATCATCAGCAAATAGGAAGGTAAACATCTTTCTGATACTCTTTGCTTTCACCTAGGATCCATCTGACATCAGCAATGATATCCTTAGTTCCACATACTCTTCTGAATCCAACGTGAAATTCTGGAAGTTCCCTGGTTTCCTAGGGCTTCTATAACAAACTATCACAAACCAGGTGACTTAAAACAACAGAAATTTATTTTCTCGTGGTTCTGGAGTCTGAAATCAGTGTCTTGGCAGGACCACACTTCCCTGAAGGTTCTGAGAAGAATCCTTCCTTGTCTTGCCCAGGTTCTGCTGCTTGTCCGCAGTCTTGGCATTCCTTGGCTTTTGGCAGCTTCATTCCCATCTCTGCCTTCATTTTACCATGGCCAGCTTCCTTCTGTGTCCAAATCCCCCTCTTCATAAGGCCACCAGCATTGGATTAGGGCCCTTGCTAATCCAGTGTGACCTCATTTCAACATGGTTACATCTGCAAAGACCCTATTTCCAAATGAGGTCACCTTCACGGGTACTGGGGGTTAGTGAACATGTTTTTTTAGGGAGGGGCAATTAAAATAACCAAGAGAGACGTAAAAGGGAGGGACATGTACGGGCAGATGGGGCTGGGGACACCAGTGCACCATAGGCATCAGAGTCTCAGAGAGTGATGGAGGCCAACATGTCAGCAAAGGAACAAAAGAAGAGAGAAATGAGATAGGAAGTACAGGGAAGTAGGGTTATAATTGTTTAGTAGGCTCTCTAATTACTTGGCTCACAGTATCTTCTTGATTTCGAACATCGTAAATAAATAGTGTTTTGTAACACAGACATACCTCATTTTATTACACCTCACTTTATTGCGCCTCACAGATAACTGCATTTTTTACAAATGGAAAGTTTGTGGCAACCCTGTGTTGAGCAAGCCTGTCGGTGTCATTTTTCCAGTAGCAAGTACTCACTTCGTGTCTCTCTGTCACATTTAGGTCATTCTCACAGTATTTCAAACGTTTATATAATGCTGTTGCATTCTTCAAGACAGACTATAGTAAAAAAACCCAAACCAAACTCACTGCTGTAGAGTCGGATCCAACTCATAGCGACCCCTCCTTGGCTTTCTGAGGCAGTATCTCTGAGGAACTAGATTGCCCAGTCTTCTGAAGAGTGGCTGCTAAGTTTGAACCACCAGCCTTCTGGTTAGCAGTCACATGCCTTAGGCACTGCACCTCCGGACTATATTACGGTGTAAACATAACTTGTATGTGCCGGGAAAGCAAAAAATACGTATGACTCACTTGATTGCGACCTTCACTTTATTGCAGTGATCTGGAACTGAACCCCCAGTGTCTCTGGGGGATGCCTGTAGGTAAATATCTAAGCTACCCTCGAGTTTCAAGATTCCCCATTTCATATTCTATCAGGAAACTAAAATCTTGCCAGTTAGACTGAGACAGTGCTTTCTCATCCCTTGGAGTATTTTTTTATGCTTGTAGAAAGAATGTTTATACTTAAATTAAGTCTGGAATTTTATCATCTCACTCTTACTTAAAAAGCAAACTTAAAAAGGAAAGCACAAATGAAATAAACTGGCTGTAGTGTGCTCTTCAGGACAGAGAGCTCACACTTTCCTCTTTCCAGCTGCGTGTTGGCTTTTGTGGTTTGGCACACACTAGCTTTCTTTGTGCCACCAAGCGCTTTGGTGATCGGCATCACTTTAAAAGAATTCACGTGAGAGCGTGAGGCCTTGGTGCTGAGCCCTTCACTGTCCTTGTGATGGTGGAGAACTAGCCTCCTTCTGACTCCCGGATGGGGAATGTCGCTCAAAAGATCTGATCCACCCTCTCCTTACATTTTTGGTTCCCTTGGATTTCCTTCCAAGCAGCGCAAACCTGTTTGGCCAATTTTGATGGCTTTGATATTTGCTTATGAGCGGGCAATGACAAGTCACAGCCACTACTTGGCTGAAAGTGATTGTAAGATCCCTTTAATTACAAGATGTAACTCCACTTGAAAGATGCTAAAATATGAAAAGGATGTCATAACAGTGGTGGGAAAATGGTTCTGTGAACTCTTGAGAAGACTGACTCCAGCTATTCGCTGAGTAGCAGGCAAGGATTCCTCAGGTGGGAAGGTTGCTATACGATGTATACGTCAAGGCTTACGGGAGCTCTGGTGGCATAGTGCCTGAGGCACTTGACCGCTAACCACAAAGCTGGCGGTTCAAACCCACCAGCCACTCCTCTGAAAGAAGATTGGGCAATCTACTTCCATAGTGATATCGCCTTGGAAACCCAAGGAGAGGCCGCTATGGGTCAGACCTGACTCCACGGCAGTGGATTTGGTTTTTTGGTTTGGTTCAGGGCTTATGAAGGGACTTCTGGTTCTAGGTGTACTAAAAAGTAAAATGCTAAGATAGGGTTATAGAAATTGTTGTCAATTTTAAGTGCTTACATTTCACAGATGAATGTTTCTAATGCATGCACACAATACGATTCATTATCCTATTCACAGGTCAATTTTAAGGTTTGTTAAAAAATATTAATTCATGGTGTTCTTCAGTTTATGGAGGGTCTGGACATGGGGCGTAAAGTTGTCAGTTTAAAACTATGTGATGACTGTCTTCTTTCAGTGCCTCTGATTGAATTTATAATCTCATTTGAGAGATTGTCTACCATTTTTATGTGTAGCCCAGGGGTAAATTGGAGCCTTGGCCACGCCCTGTGATAAATTCCACCTGGAAGCAATCTCAACCAGGGATGTGCATGTCTGAATCCTGATAGTAGTTAATAGCTGCTATGTGCTACCTTTCTAGGCCAAGCCAGCTTTGGGAATTGGGCAGAGTCCTGTCTTCTCTTACTCATTAAACTCAAAAAACTCACTGCCGTGGAGTGGATTGTGACTCACAGTGACCCCTCCTTGGGTTTCCGAGGTGGTGTCTCTACGGAAGTAGATTGCCCAACCTTCCTTTTGAGGAGTGGCTTGAACCACCAGCCTTCTGGTTAGCAAGTCATGCCTTAGGTACTATGCCACCAGAGCTCCCAAGATTCCAGAACATAAAAAAGGAAAGAATACTCCCTTTTTAAGTTTTTTGTCTTTAACAAATTTGTTTTCTCACAGTTTAAGGGGCTAGAAATTTTCCTTCAGAATGCCAGCTCTTGGGGAGGGCATTCTCTGTCGGCTCGGAGGGAAAGTCCTTGTCTCCTCCAGTATCTGTGGGTCTGGCGTTCCTTGCAGATCTCCATGTATCTTGGCGTCAGTCTTCCCCTGGGTCTAGGAGCTTGTCAGGACAAGGACAAAGGCCATGGTCTACTCCTGGCTTCTTCCTGGACGGTAGTCAGGTCCTTCTCGGGATATGAAAATCGGTGGATTCCTAATAGCAGATAACAGATTTGAAGCTTATAGCATAGATATTTGACCACCTAGATTCTCAAATGATGCTTAAAATTGTTCAGTCTTTTTATAGTTCTGATCTTGATATTGGCAAATTTTTTTCACTGCTGCTAATACTATTTAATAATTTTATTTTGTGTCTTTAAGTCTAATACTAGTAATGAAATGAAGCTACCATCACTGAAAGATATTTATCATAAAAAACAAAGAGAAAACCAACAGTTACCTGAGAGGAGTCTCACCTCTGCTTCCGCTCCAAACCATCCACCTGAGGTAAAGTTGTCAGGATGGAAGATTCAGGATTCTAACATTTATCTTAAGCATCTATTTCCCTCAGAAGCCTAAAGTCTACTTGTTTAAAAACTAATGCAACAAACACTGAGTGAGGTGGAAGCCTTACTGTTGTCTGCTTGTTTCTAGGTACTGACTCTCGACCCGACATTACATGTGAAGCCAGGTCGGCAGATTTCAGGGATTCAGCCACATAGCTTTGTGAATGTACTCGATGACCGAGTTTCCTTTCCACCAGACTCTGTCCTAGAGGCTAGTATATCTGGCCACTCTGACATAGACTCATTTTCACAAGCAAGTATTTCGGCTTCTCAGTTACCTGGATTCCCAAAGTACCCATCAAACACAAAGGCTTCCCTAGTGGACTCTTGGGAAAATCACGCATTCCAAAATGAAAGTAGGACCAGTTCCACGTTCCCTTCAGTGTACACCATCGATAGCAACAATACCTCGGTCAACACTGTTGATGAAGAAAACACTGTCATGGTAACTTCAGCCTCAGTCAGTCGGTCTCAGCTTCCAGGTACAGCCAACAGTGTCCCAGAATGCATTTCATTGACTTCCTTGGAAGATCCTGTGATATTGTCTAAGTATGTATTTCAGTGAATAGCTTGTAATGTTAATAGATTTTCTGTTATGTCTGTCTGAATGAAGAAAATGACTTATATCAAACTTTAGTAATAAAAATCTTAAAAGTTTTTTTTAAAAGATACAGTGTTTTTCAGATACATTTAAAGAAGGAATCTGTCTTTTTCATAGAAACCTTATTAGCTCTGACTTTCTGTGGATGAATCTTCTAAGTCTTCTGTGGGTGTGCAGGGGAAACATGGCTGCCTTTTTGCTTTGGAGAATGCTTGTGTTCTTGGTTTCTCTGAAGGAACTGAGGGGCTGGGTGTCCTTTCCTCACATGCGTTTTTCCTCACACCAACAGGATCAGGCAGAGCCTGAAGGAGAAGCATGCTCGACACGTAGCAGATCTCCGAGCTTATTATGAATCAGAAATGAATAGTTTGAAACAGAAACTGGAGGCAAAGGAAAGGTCTGCAGCTGAAGAGTGGAAGAAAGCCAATCAGATTCTCGCAGACAGGTATGACTTAGAGTGTGGCCCTAGGAAGTTGGTGTTTTTCCAACTCGGATATGTTACTTCCCCAAAAGTATAGCACATTGTGCTGATAAGACACTTGGATTTGAACATTTTAGTATGGAACAATGTTTGCCTACGTAACTGTTTTTAAAGACTTGAGCCAACCATGTATAATAAATGACCTGTGGCATTTGTTTCATATGAGCACAGTCCTGAAAGAGTTGAGCAGACTTCGTGTGTGTTGCGTAATGTCCTACATCTGTGGAAGGATTAGCTCTGGGGACTCCCTGATGAGTCTGACAGCAGGTGTCAGCCTTCTTTTTATATCCAGACATGCACATCTAAGCTAGGCCTGATGAACCTGTGGAAATAATTATCCCACTCAGAGGCATAGAAACACAAGAGGGCTGGGAGTGGCTTCATGTTCATGGTAGCTTTCTACCTGTTTTAGAGAACTGTTTACACAGTTTGATGCTTGACTAGTATAAGTATCGAAGTACTTGCACCGTGCTGTACAGTTCAGTGGCACCTGAACATACTGACAACTGTTGTGGATCTTCGTGATAGCAGAGCATCTCCTCCAAGGCCAACACAAAACAAAAGACTAGGCCCCATTAAAAGAGGCTGGGAAGGAGATCTACTGCGTTAGTAATTTAACTTTCAGAATTACAAGAAAATTAGCCTTTCTGTCACATCACTCTTGGTTGTTCTGGTGGTTAGCAGAGCTGTCTTAGTCCTGGGTGTTTCTACACTTCCTCTCTGTCCCTTGCCAGCCCCAGACACCACTAATCTTTGTCTCCGATTTGCCTATTCTGAGCATTTCATTTATAAGTGAAGTCATAAAATATTTGTCCTTTTTTGTCTGACTGCTTCCACTCAGCATAATGTTTGTAAGGTTCATTCAGTCAAAGCATTATCAGCATTTCATTCTTTTTTATAGCCAAATAAGTATTCCACTGTATGGATTAGCCATAGTCTGTGTATTCGCTCCTTCATCTGTTGATGGGTGGTTGTCACATTTTGGCCATCATGAATAATGGTGCTGTGAATGTTCATGTATGTTCTGCTAGTTTCTACAGCTGCAATTTTACTTTTGGGAGATGGGCATGTGGGTGTGGTAGTAGGGAGAAACACTTTGAAAACAGCCAGAGAAAAAGCCAGGTTTGGGATTTTCAGGACAGAAGGGAGAGGGGAGAGTGCAGGCTAGGGGAAATTGGCTCTTGTTTCTTTGATGAAAGCAAAGGTGACCACAGGTACTTGCAGTTGGAAAGCAGAAGTATGAGGGGAGCCCACCAGTGGGCTGTGTAACTGTGAGGTTATGTGATGTCTCATGCAGCACTGGCCAAAGAAGGCAGCCAGCAGGCAACGGCCAGTGAAAGCACTCTTGTATTTCGGACGTGCGGAGCAAATGGCATAGGGACAGAGCATAGACAGACCAGACTGAAAGTCAGGGTTTTAGAAACATGTGTGTTAGAGCAGTTGTTAATAATGCCAAGTACGGTATTAGTGTAAATGTAATAATAGCGTGCAAACCAACAGCAGTACCATGTTCATTTTCACCTCTTTCCCCAAAAGGCATTGCTGTGGCTTACAGTACACAGCTGTGTGTCTTGGAGGCAGTAGGAACAGCATGGACAGTAGCAGTCATTCACAACTGGAGAAACAGTTAGCCTAGGACAAAAGCCAGTGTTAAGACATCAGCATACGTACCTGTTTTTGTTTTCTGAACTTAAAATTGCAAAGTAGGAAATCGCTCTGGTATTAATAATGGGGCCAAGGACACCTTTGTGGTAGGCCAAGTGTATTAACAGTTGTTAGGTCATAGGTGCAACCTGGGGACATGTTGGCATGTCAAGTCAGTGAAAAAAACATTAACCTCCAGTTAAGACACACAGACTTGACCATTGAAGTGAGCTTCCTGTCAAGAACAGCTGTATTAGTTGCTAACTCATCAGCATTTACTCTTTAGGAAGCATCGAAGAATTGTGGGTCCTTGCATGCACGCTGGGGCCAGGCCGCCTGGCTTAGGATCCCAGTGAGGCTGTTTACAGCCTGTGTGACTTTCACCAAGCCATTTATTGTCTCTGGCTCTGTTTTCTCATCTGTAAAATGGGAGCAATAACAGTCTTAACTTTAGGGATGGTGAGGATGCATGAAAATCCCTTCACAGAGAGCCTGGCCCCAAATAAATGTTAGCTTTTATTGTTCACAGTACGGATTAAGCATTGAGTTGACATGTTAACTGAATTATTCTATTTTTTGATTTTTAGGTTTTATAAGTAACTTTACAAAGAAACTTTTTCATTCTGAGAAGAACACATTCATGCTAAACTTGAAATAATCAGCAGGATTCTTCTCCAATCTCTAGTCTCGTGTCCTACAGGTTTTTTTTTTTTTTTATCCTTATGCATATATAAGGATAGATACATGGATATGTAGAGTTTTTTCATGATAAAGTCAAGCTATTTTATGTATTTCCAGTATTTTACTCTTTTAGACATCTTTTCATGATTGGCTTCCTGTCGTTTTCTCTGGATTCTGTAATGTCGGTTCATTGGGATGTATTTCACTAAAATGGCATCCTGAGTCTTAGCGAACACTGGAGAACTGACCACGTGTTGTTTGGAGAGTCATTCAGCTATGTGTGATACTTTTCAGGGAAAGGCTTTTATCCTTTAATTGCTTAGTTGTGATTTGTGGTTTTTTTGTGGTTTTTAGATGTGGCCAGTTAGACAGTGCGCTGAATGAGGCGACTAGTCACGTGAGAACACTTGAAAAGAAGAAGAACCTACTGGAAATAGAAGTGGTAAGGCCTCTGCTGCTGCTGTTCTGTGGGCTTAGCATTAAAAAGCCTTTTTATTTATTTTTTAAAATGTATTTTATTGAAATACAGTTTATGTACAGTGAAATACACAAAACTATAAAGTGACATGGGTCACTGGTTTTTTTTTTTTTTTTTGCAGTGTTCTCTCCCCTCCCCTCCCACCCCTGGCAACCAACAAAGAAAGTTTCCCTCCATATATAAACCTTTCCACAACAACGAACTAATACTATATTTGCCCTTCTGTGATGGACTTATTCACTCAGTTCATCCTTCAAATTCATCCATATTATGTGGTGTTTTGCAGACTCTACATTATTCTTTAGTGCTGCATAGCATTCCATTATGTGTATGTACCATAGTTTGGTTATCCACTCTTCCACTGATGGGCATGTAGGCTGTTTCCATCTTTTTGCTATTGTAAATCGTGCTGCGATGAACATAGGTGTGCATATGTCTGTTCCTGTTCTGGCTCTCACCTCTCTAGGATATATACCTAGTAATGGGATTGCTAGGTCAAACAGTATCTCCAATTTCAGCTAAAAAGCCTTTTTATTAACTGAACTTCAGACACAAATAGTTTTTTTTAAAAGAGAAAGTGATTTTATTAAAGAAATTTTACTTAACTGTTGTGACAGAAGATTGCACTCTTTTTTTTTTTTTTAATTGTGATTTGGGTGAAAATTTACAGAGCAAATTCACTTTCCATACAGCAGTTCACATACACTTTGTCTCATGACAT
>NW_006921635.1:2329737-2361175 GCF_000298275.1 Orycteropus afer afer
TATTTTCTTCCAAAATTTTACTAGGATTTTGTCTGTGTTTTCTTTGTTCTGTCTCTCAGTCCTTTGAAAATACCTAAATATAATTCTTTCAAATTCTTTATTAGAGAGTTCCAATGCTGCTGCTTCCTCAAAGATGTGTTCTGCGTCTGTATCCTGCTCCCTTGTTTCTACACTTTACCTTGCTTCTTTGTGTGGACTGTGATGGTCTGTTGTCTCTGAGAAATTGTGGCGTTGTTGTATTTAGATCTCTGTTAACTGTGAAGAACAGCCAAGGGTGTGTCAGGCTCTTCTTGGTGGTTATCATTGGCCTGTTGATGGAGAAGGAAGGTGGTGGCTCTCATTCAGTAAGTGAAGCTGCAGGAGGTGTGGGTGTAGTTGTGTTGTACGGGGACTGTTGCTGGCCTCCACTCAGTTACACAAAAATAACAGTTGAATAACCATCAAAAAAGTAAAAGCAAATAGACAAAGAATACACCATGTAATCACATAGCAACAGTAACTAAAAAAAGAAAAAAGGGAAAAAGAAGAAAAAAAGAAAAGAAAAAACCTCAAATATCTGGGGAGAGGGTAATAAGAGAAAAAAGGTAGAGAAAGACAATTATGAAGAAAAAAATGGGAAAAATCAATAAAGAAAAACAAGGAATAGGGTTAACCATGAGAAAGGAAAAAAAAAAAATTGCAACCAGGAATAGGCAAAAGAAAAAAAGCTGAAAACTAGAACCTGGGAGGGGAAGAATAAAGAATAATAGTAAAAAGGACAAAAGTAATAATAATAATAGTAGTTTTAAAACAGATAAAAACAAAACTAGAAAACAGAAGGAAAAAAAAAGCATGGGGGCAGGGCGAGGCAGGGCACTCAGGCTCCATCCAAGCACATAGACTGGGATGGAATTCCTGCCACCCCAGAAATTGGGTGGGAGTGAGGGATGGCCGCATCTCCTTTCACCAAGAGGGTGTGGGGTATAAGAGTAACAAGGAGAATGTCTCACCTTTCCAGTCATTGATATCCGGAATGTCCTTGAGGTTCCTGGCCAGTAGAGCCTGTTCTTACGTCCCTGGAATCTGGGATAACGCTGTCGCTTTAAACATCCAAAATGGTCAAGCCGCTTGTAAACATTCAAAATGGCTGCGCCCTCCAGACAGACAAAAGTCCACATCTCAGCCTCCATCCTCTTCATTGCTTCCCCTTTTATTCCTCAGACACCAGAGCAGTCCTCCGTGCAGTCCCTGGCTAGCAGGGCCGATTTTTAGGTTAATTCGTAAGTTCTACCACCACTTGGCAATATCCAAGCTGTCTGTTCTGTCAGGATCACTGCCAGACCGCAGCAGTCTCCTTTTTCAGTGTTTTCTCGCAAATTCTTCTGCTAGTTGGAGTTTAGTCCACTTTTGTATCCATTCCTTCAAGGCTTAGGGGTCCAGGATTATCTTCTGTATCTGTGTTAATTGGTTCCCCTTTTCTTTGTTGAAGAGGGTCTTTGCAGTCTTTCTGCCAATTCTGCCATCTTACCAGAGCTCCCCCAGACACAAATTGTCTTACGGTGACACTTGTTAATGGGTTCCTTGTCTTCTTTAGAATGTCTTACTGGTAAGGGAGTTGATGTTTTGAATGCTGCTGCCATATCATAGGATAATAGTTTTATTTTCTTAATTGAGATAATTTGCATACCATAAAACCCACCCTTGTAAAGTATACAGTTCAGTGGCTTTATAGTCCAGTTCCCAGTATTGTGCAGATATCCTCATGATCTAATTTCAGAACATTTTCATTAACCGCAAAGGAAACCCCATACCTGTTAGCAGTCAGGCATTCATTCTGTCTTTTGCCAGCCTTAGCAACCACTAATCTTTGTCTCTGATTTGCCTATTCTGAGCATTTCATATAAGTGGAATCAGAAAAATATATGTCCTTTTCATCTGGCTCCTTCCACTCAGTATGTTTGTAAGGTTCATCCTTGTCAAAGCATTATCAGCATTTCATTGTTTTTTTATGGCCAAATAATAAGTTTTCCACTGTATGGATCAGCTGTAGTCTGTGTATTCGTTCCTTCATCGGTTGGTGGGCATCTGGGTGGTTGTTACTTTTTGGCCGTCGTGAATAATGGTGCTGTGAGTGTTCATATTTATTCAGCTTTTGTGACATATGTTTTCAGTTTTTAGGGGGAGACAGCTAGGAGTGGATAAACTTACGTAATTCACTGTTGTCATGTTTTACCAAGTTTGACTCTTCTGCATGTAACCTTAGGAACAACGTTTTGGTGGAAAACACCTGTTTTGTTCTGTACATCATGTTCCTGTTTCTGCTGCCTTTTCAGTTACCCTTGGCTTTCCTAAAGCTTAAGTTTTGTGAGGTCAGGTGCTGTTGTCTCTCTTGTTAATTTTGCAATTCCAGCTGCCCAGTGCCTGGCACCTACTAGCTATTCAAGAAATAATTGTTGAATGAGTATCATTATCAGATGCTTTTTAAATTTTCTTTTGTTTTCCTAGTAAGTAAAAGAGTATAGTACGTCATTTGTTTTTCCTAAATACTAATGTTGGGCAGCAAGTCCCAGCTATAATTTCAGCGTCATTTCCCTAATAGCCAGGGTTCGTTTTTTCCTCATTAAAATGACGTACAGTACCGACTGCTTTCTGTGGTTCCTGGAATCTTACTGCCCCAGACATTACTTTCCCATATGATGGTTTTATAGAGCTGTTAATGTATAGAGCATTCCTTTCTAGACACTCGATTCCAGGATATAACAAAATACTGCATTGGTTGATCTTCCATTTGTATGTTTGTTTTATTTTGTATTTTAAGGCCCATAATTTATTAGTGATTCTTGAAACATCTTTTTTCCCATTAAAAATAATTTATTATCCTTGTTTTTATTTTACAGAATGATTTAAAGGAACGCTTCACTGCAGCCAGCAATACTTCTAAGATTTTGCAGGAACGGATTGAAGAAATGAGAGCAAGTAATAAAGAAAAAGACAGTACCATCATCCGGCTAAAATCTAGGCTGCAGGAGTTAGAGGAAGCCTTTGAGA
Organism: Orycteropus afer afer; assembly: GCF_000298275.1. NCBI lineage: Eukaryota > Metazoa > Chordata > Mammalia > Tubulidentata > Orycteropodidae > Orycteropus > Orycteropus afer. The sequence continues at coordinate 2,332,765 of NW_006921635.1, forward strand.
ATGCTTACAAACTCTCCGATGATACAGAAGCCAGACTAAAGCAAGAGAGCAAAATGTTTCAAGATGTAAGTCACAAATCATGGTAACTTATTGACATGATGGCTAGAAGTAACTTCCTAGATATTCCTCACTTAAAAGCTGTTAACACTTCATAAAGGTTCATCTCGGTTTTACCCAACTTTGCCGTAATTGCAAATATATACTTTGCTGATTGATCCAGTCAGCTGGGTATTACCTTGAAGCAGGAGGTCAGAGGTTTCAGAAGCATGATGTCATTCCCAGGCTTTTCTGTCACTAGCAGGTCAGCTTTGAATTGTCAGAAATCCTTTTCTGTGCCCTTCGTAGGAGAAAATGCTATGGATGGATTTAGAGCAGATTTGGTTGAACTTTCTCACTGGGATTTAATTTGACTTAAAATTTGGCTTTGTGTAATGTTGGAACTTTCAGAAGACATACATTAAAACTCATGAGTTAACTTTTCATTCTGGTTGGCTGTTTCACATTGAGTACTTTTTTTCTATTCCAGTGTTGGCTCCTTCATACAGAGTCGCATCTGAAAGTGAGGCATTAGAAGCTGTCAGGGAGCAGTGTGCATGGGCAGAGCTGGCTTTCTCAATGTGAGGGAAGTTGTAGAGTGACGTGCTCATTGTTTTGATTGGTAGCCTCCAGATACGAATGTGTACACACCTTTTTTCTGGGAGGCTTCAGTGTTTCCAGGGAAGAAGCTTCCAGTCTCTTGCCTGGGCTTCCAGGCCCTGGTGGGTGAGGGAGGCAGGGCGCCAAGGCATTCTTTGTGCAGACTTTTACTTACCCAGCCTCTCCTTATCCTTTTGGATTCCCCTCCTTCATTTTTTTTTTTTTTTTTTAAATTTTTGTTGTGATTTGGGTGAAAGTTTACAGAGCAAATTCATTTTCCATACAGCAAATGTTCACACACATTTTGTTTTCCTGATACTGACTGCAATTCCCCCACATAGAGGAGCTCTCTTCCCATTTCTCCCCGTAGTTACCTCTTCCCTGTGTCATCTTTTCCTATGCATTTCCTGGTACCCCCTGCCCCTAAACTATCTCCCTGAGCAAATACTGCCCTTCTGTTCTCCCATGATTGATCGTTCTAGGAGTTATCTTTCTGGTATAAATATTCTCCCTGTATGCCTGTGTATTGTTTGGCTGGAAGCCATAGGAGTGAATTCAATTCCAGAACTGAAGGGTAACTAGGGGCCATAGTGTCGGGGTCTCATCAGGGGTCTTTGAGTTTTGTTCCATATTGTTTTCCCACTCTATCCACGATCTCCCCTCTCCCTCATTTATCAGGGGTTTCCCCAAGTTATACTTTTTTTTTCCGTTTTGTCTATCCTGGCTGGATAGTCCGTTGCTGTAAGGGTTAGGGACAGGTTCCCACTAATTGCTTGGTGTCACCTCTGCCCTCCAACCTTGTCTGGCCCTGGACCTCGTTTTCATCAAAGTCCTGAGCTTCTCGGGTCCTGTGAAGATGCCAGCCTCCATCCCGTCAGTGTCTCCTTGTTCAGGCCCTTGAACTGTGGCCGTCTGTCTTCATCCTGCTAAGTGCCGTGTATCTCTTTGGTCTTGTAAAATGTTGTTGGACTCTCCCACCTGCAGCTGTTACCTCTTAATTAATTCAGTGGGATCTCAGGATAAAGATGAGGAAATCCAGTTAGGAATCTGTTGTCTGTAACCAGGAGTCTTACAAATACATTTCTAAATGTTAACTTAATTATATCAGACTTCTGGCATTTACACATCTACTCTGTAGAATTAATTTAATGAAAAGTATGCGACAATTCAAAAAAGAACAACGTGAATATATTTTAATATTTTAAAATACTGCTTTCTTTTAGGATATTGATAGGTACTACATTATTTTTGTTTTACTTCTTAATTTGAAGTACATTCAAATTACATAAAAGTGTGAACAAAGTAAGAACATAAGAAACCCTTGAATTCCCTTTACACAGAATCACCAATTGTTAACATTTTTGTGTATTTGCTTGATTGTTCTCTTTATGGGTATGTGTGTATACTTATTTTTTCTCTGTGTGTGTGTGTGTGTACACACTCTTGCTCACTCTCTATGTATATACACAGATATATATACACACACGCTTTTTTTCTTGACCCATGAAGTAAGTTGTAGGCATCATGCCCCTTGACCTCTAAACTCTGAGCATCTGTTTCCTAAGGACGAGGGCCTTCTCATATATAGCCACAGTACAATTATCAAAATAAAGAAATGTCATAGTGGTATAATACTATATTCACTTTGTTCAGATGTCTCAATAATACTCTTCATAGTGCCTAAGGCACTTGACTGCTAACCAGAAGGTTCAAACCCACCAGCCACTCCTTGGAAGGAAGGTTGGACAATCTACTTCCGCAGTGATACCACCTTGGAAACCCAAGGAGGGGTCACTATGAGTCAGGTCTGACTCGATGGCACATAACAACAACAGTAACAGTCCAGGATCCAATCTGGGCTCATGCCTTATAATCAGTTGTCACGTTCTTTAGTTGCCTGAATTGGGGGCAGTTTGTTAACCTTTCTCTGTCTCTGTGACATTGGCATTTTGAAATGTAGGGGCAGTTAATTTGTAGTATACTGGTCAATTGCAATTGTAATGTATAATGCTGTGGCCGATTCTTTGTTTTGCTTGCAGCTTTTAGGAGAGTATGAAGCCCTTGGGAAAGAGCATGGAAGAGTAAAGGTAATGGGTGACCATTCATGTTCTGGGTTTCACACTGAGGCAGGAGCATTGGATGGGAAGGACAGGTGACTCTTCCTCCTCCTCCATCCCTATGTAGCTATTTCAGCTGGACCATTCACTTAACGCTCTGTGTCAGAATCCTTAGAGAAACTGGTGGTACAGTGGTTAAAGCACTCGACTGCTAACCAAAAGGTAGGCAGTTCAAACCCACCAGCCTCTTCATGGGAGAAGGATGTGGCAGTCTGCTTTTATAAAGATTTATATTCTTGGAAACCATATGGGGCAGTTCAGCTCTGTCCTATAGGGTCACTGTGAGTCAGAATGGGCTCGATGACAGTGGGTTTACTTTTGGGTTGGTCCGCATCCTTATTTCAAAATAGCTGCCCTATTTAACTCACAAACATGTTGGATTCATTAATTCAGTTAACAAATCTTTATTGAATGGCTGCTGCATTTGAGATCAATGAATTGAGATGCAGTTGTTTAGAAGTGTATAAGGTACCAGACACACATTTAATCCTGTCTAAATACAAAGTTTGATTTTCAGAGCATTTCCTTTTTTCTGGGGTTATTTGTTTGACTTTACTGATATATTTGAACTCTTAATTAAAGCTCCTTAATGGGGACTGCATATTTGGATTCAGGGAAGCCCCATCATAATTTGTAAGTGGGGCAAGTAATTGTATTTCCTAAAATGTAGGTTGTGGTTATTTGGGGTAGTGACAGCCTTGTCTGCACAGTTAGGCTGTCAAGTGTTTTGGGATTTCAGGAGCCAATGGCATTACATGTGACATCTCAGTATTGCAGGGTGTTTTTCTTTTTTTAAACCATTCTACTGAGGTTTTAGTCAAGTGTGTAGTTAATATTAGTTAATATATCCACTTTTACACTATATTGTTTCTACTCAAGAAAGCCTCCTGGGATGTACCTGTCACCCAGGGGACTGTCACACGGTGATTTGTATAGCCCAGCATTGGGCTCTCGTTTTTTCCCGTGAATTATTTATTGGCTCTGTGGTTGATGCCATGCCATACTTGCTGAGTATCTGCACAGTTTTCTGTCTAGCTCTCTGCTGCAGCTTTAGATGACTTTTGTATTATGCATTTTAAAATAAAAGGAATACATGTGAATATTTATCTTCAGTTATCTGAGTTTTTTCTTTATTTTCATAGGATACGTTAAATACAACTGAGAACAAATTGCTTGATGCGCATACTCAGATTTCTGATTTGAAAAGGTAAAATGTATTGTCTTCTAATAAGCAAATCCTTCTCATTTTGCTTGCAGCACTTAAATATGGGTCTGTCTGGGAAGGGATGGAAAGGAAATTTTCCTTTGAGGATTTTTAAACACATGAGTACTGATTTAATCCTCATCTTTCCCTGACGTGGAAATAGATTTGAATTTAGCCAAAGAAGAGTTTTAAACGGTTAGAACCTGGTGGTGGTTGTGCCTCAGACATGTGTACTTCCCCAAATATTTATGTGTTCTTCCTGCGTCAGTAGACTCTAAATGACATCAGACCAGTAGAGGAGAAGGGTCTTTCAGGAGCAGTCCATTTACTGAAAGTATTTTATACTGTCAAAAGAAAACAGCATTCAGACCATCTCTGTAGCCTACTTCCTGAGAGACCCTGTTTGGAGACTATGTTAATGACATGCTTTGCTTAATCAAAATAAACCATTTAGGGACAGAGTCACAAATGGTTTCTGTGGCAAGTGATCAGCTGTTTCTAAGTGGCTTGGGAGCATGTTTCTGCATTTGTGTTTGGATGTGAGGAGCATCCCTGACCTGGCTTACTCACTGCACCCGGTTGGATTTCCCATGGGGGCAGCGGGGATGCTGTCTTGCTTTCTCAGTTTTTCCCGCTTTTCTGTATTACGTTTGGTTGTAGTGAGGGCCCCCATTCGAACTGCTGTAAATATAACGTCAGCCTCGAAAGAGCGGTTCTTCCTCAAATTACCTTCCTTGCAACAGGGTAGGTAACAATCTGAGTTGAAAAGATGAGGTGAGGACACAAAGTTTAAAAGATAGGAAAGGAGGCTAAGATAGTCTCAGAACAGGTCTTTGGCTAGAATAGTTGTTTTGTGTTGACAAGCTTGAAAAGTAGGCTTTCATTCTGAAGAGGCCATGAATTAGATGAACTGCCTACAGGTTGGAAGTTGTTTGGGATATTTTGACCTTTGCACCTTTTAAACATTAGGAAGTTCTTCCAAATCGCTCTGGAGTTGGAAGTTACACCAGCTGCTGCTTTTCTTCCATGAAAGCAGGGCCTGTAATTTATATGTATAAATACATGTGTATCAGATTGAAACATGTTAAAATCATAACTTGCTTGAATGCTTGAACTTATTTCATTTATCCTCTAGGTTTTGGTATATAGTCAGATTTATGTAATGCTTTTATTTGCTATATTTAGTCCACTTGTTCCCTTTCCCTTCACTTGGAGCAAATCCTCTGTTGTAGAGGTTAATGACTATTTTCTTTTCTGTTTATTTTCCCTGATTTTGCTGAGCTTTTTAGAGTTTAGTGATGGCACACGACTATGAAAAAGGTCTGTGTACAGGCAGCTACTTGTTACTGCTTTTCTAGGGGGGTGGTCTATTAAGGAAATAATTTGTAGTTGAGTTATATTTAAATGTGCTGAAATGTACGTATCTTATTGCTTTTGAATTAGAACAATTTCAAAACTTGAAGCTCAGGTCAAGCAAGTGGAGCATGAGAATATGTTAAGTCTTCGTCACAATTCTCAAATTCATGTGAGACCCTCACGTTCCAAGTAAGTTATTTCACTTAATCTCTGTAAAGCTAGAAATTGATACCCACCCCCTTTTTTTTGAACTGAGAAGCTCCTCTGTCTAAATCCTAAGAAAGTTAGGGTTAACTAACTAATGACTAAATGTCATTGCAGAATTTACATATGTAAAAACGAGTAATTATTGGAAATTATAAAAGCTCTTAGGCAGAGACATTTGCCCAAATGAGGAAGTAATGGAATCAGATTCAGGTCGGGAGTTAGAAGACGTGGGGTTCACTTCACTCTTCACTCTGCCCGACTGTGTGGCCTTAGGCCAGTCCCTTCATTGTTTATTTGAGCTCCGTTTTGTTACCCATAAAAACAAGCACATTGGGCTAGAATATTTCCAGTAGCCTTTAAAAATTCCAGCAATTTTATCTTCATGATAATGGAAAGGACTATGAAGAATGTAAATTCATTAAATAGTATGTTTTTTTCTTTAGTTCTTTCAAAATTAGATTTGGTATAATCTGAGGTAATGATTTTTTTTTCAATTTTTATTGTGATTTGGGTGAAAGTTTATAGAGCAAATTCATTTTCCATACAGCAGTTCACATACACTTTGTTTCATGACATTGACTGTAATTTCCCACAATGCAACAGTTCTCCTCCCACCTCTTACCTGTGGTTACCTCTTCCCTGTGTCCTTCCCTTCATGCACTCCTGCCCCCCGAGCTGTGTGCCTGTGCATACACAGCCTTTCTGTTCTCCCATGATTGAGCTCTCCGAGGAGTATATCTACCTCAGGTAAATGTTCAGCTTATATGCCTGTCTGTTGTTTGGCTGGAAGCCACAGGAGTGAGTTCAACTCCAGACGTGACAGACAACTAGGAGCCATAGTCTAAGGCGTTCCACCGGCTCCATCAGACCAGCAATCCTGGTCCTTTTTTTTATTTTTATAATTTTGAGTTTTGTTCCACATTGTTCTCCCACTCTATCCGGGATCTCCTGCAGAGATCCCCCTCCGAGTGGTTGACAGTGGTAGCCGGGCACCACTAGTTCTTCTGGTCTCATAGTCATATAGGCTAAGGATCTCATGGTGTACCAGTCGCTTGGACTAATTGTTTCCATGCATCTTTGCTCTGCATGAGGAGAGACCCATTGTTGCATCTAGATGGCTGCTTGCAAGCTTTTAAGATCCTAGTCTCTACTTGCCAAAGCAGGATGTGGAACAATGTTTTTGTGTAGTATGTTATGACAATTGAGCTTGATATCCCTTGCGACTGTGGTCCCGAGTCTGCAGGTCCAACCACTCGCTCCCTCCTGGGAGCCAAGAAGTGATTACAACTTTATCCCTTGTCACCTCTATTATATACCTGGGAATTCTTACAGAACATGCCAATGAACTTGTAGAAACATTGTCTGCCAGCCCTATACATGGTCCTGGGCACACTGCCCCTGCATAGATACACCGTTCAGCCTGTCCACCCATAGATCAATTTGCCATCACTGACAGTACAGTACTGTATGTGCAGAAGGGTTTATCTTTGTTGTCTGTACGTCCCGAGCACCTCTCTATGCCTTCCTTTTCTCCAGTGCAACTGTGTTGATCACTCACATTTGGTACATTTCCCTTCCCTTCACCCAAGTCAATATTTGTCTCTACCTATGAGATAATTATCTTGAATATATACTATATGTAATAGTTTTCATCATATCATAACTAGTTTTTGTTATGATTTTGCTATGAAAAAATGTAAATGAGTAGAGTATAGCTTTATAACATCATCAGAAAAAGATTATGTTAAATTGTCATTTTGAGCATTTCTAAGTTGTAACTGTCAATTGAAAGGTCATGGAGGTCTAGTTTGGGTCACGGAAGGCTGTTCTGGCAGTGATATGTAAGCAGAGAAGTCAGTCCTGTGTAGAGGTGTTGGAGTAGGAGGTGTGGACAGATGGGAGAGGGATGTTCCAGGCAGGGAGATTAGCACTGCTCAACCCTGTGGTAGCAGAGAGCTTGGTGTTTTGGAAGAACCAAGAGAAGGATGGTGTGGCCTAAGTATTCCCAGCAGAGGGTAAAGTAGCCCCAGATGAAATCATAGAGGCAGGAAGATGATGAGCAGCCTTTTTACAGGATCTAGGTCCATACGGAAGTCTGTGAAGGGCTTTATGTAGTACAATGATGTCTGACTTTTTCTTTTTTTAACATGCCTGCTATGAGAAGATTGGAGAGGGAAAAGAGTTAGGGTTTTGCAGTGGTAGAAGACAAACGGTATTAGCTTGGTGGTAGCCATGGAAATAGAAAAGGAGAAGGATTGAAGATAGAATTTGGAGATAGAATCTACAGAAATTGGTTATGAATTGAATGGCAAGATAAGAAAAGGAAATGTGAATAACTGTGGTTTCTGATGTGAACGACTGGGGGTGCGATGCGTGGAACTAGGAAAGAGGTAGGAAAGCAGACAGTGGAATAAAGATCAGAAGGGCCATTTTGATTGTTTCAGTTGAGATTCATGTGGATTCCAGGTGGGAATCAAGGAGGCAATTACAAATTTGAGCTTGGAGCTCAGAAATAAGGTGCTAGGCTGGAGTGAGGAATTTTGGCGTTCTCTGTTTCTAGATAGTGCTTAAAGCTGTAGGATGGGAATATAGTGGTGGCATAGTGCCTAAGGCACTTGACGGCTAACCAGAAGGTTGGTGGTTCAAACCCACCAGCCACTCCTCAGAAAGAAGGTTGGGCAATCTACTTCTATAGTGATTCTGCCTCGGAAACCCAAGGAGGGGGTCGCTAGGAGTCTGAGATGACTCAACGGCACATAACAGCAACAGTGAGAAGTGGACAAAGCTGTGAAGAGCTCCAGCACTTTGATGTTGGATTGAGAAGGTGGAGGTGTCAAAGGCAGCTGAGGAAGCTGCGAGGAAGCCAAGAGGGAAGCGGAAGCAGTCACTAGTATTGAATGCTGCTAAGAACTCAAGGAGATGAAGAATGAAAAGGGTCTGCAGGTTGTCCCCAGATTATGACGTGTTCGAATTACAACAAACCACATTTAAATGAATTTTTTTTTTTTTTAATATCTTACCGTTGTTGTTGCTGTTATGTGCCATCAAGTCAGACCCAACTCATAGCAACCCCTCCTTGAGTTTCTGAGGTGGTATCACTACATAAGTAGATTGCCCCATCTTCCTTCTGAGGAGTGACTGGTGGGTTTGAATCGCCAGCCTTCTGGTTAGCAGTCAAGTGCTTTAGGCACTACTCCACCAGAGCTCCCATCTTACCGTTAGTAATGTGTAATACATAGAATGTTGCAGCGTGTGGTTGTTGTTGCCGTTCTCAGATGTTGACTTGCACGTTTAAAATCCAGATTTATAAAGGTACTGATAATAAAAGGTAATAATAATGAAATTGAAAAGTAAATAAATAATAGGTGTTTGACTTAGAACCGACTTAGGATGGAGGTGTCGGAATGGAACCCTGCTGTAAGTTGGGGGACGACCTGTTGGACGATTTGCAAGCTAGAGGTTATTGATGGGTTTGGGAATGGTTTGGATAGAGTGATGGAAGTGGAAGCCAATTTTTAGTGAACTGAAGTGTGGACGCAAACCACTTCAGTGTCTCCCAGCCGGAAAATGGCTACATGCAGTGTATTTATGCACAACACTGTATCGTGTGACAGCGTGTGAGACCAGCTTGGGTTGACACACTCTGGCCCCCAGGCCAAACCTGGCCTCTCACCTCTTTCTGTAAGGCTTGTGGGCTAAGAATAGCTTTTACATTTTCAACTGTTTGGGGGAAAAAATCAAAAGGAAGGATGAAATTCATGACACGTTTACATTTCAGTGTCCAAGAGTAAAGTTTTATTGGAATACAACCAAGTTTATCATTTCGTATTGTCTGTGGTTGCTCTTGTGCTGGTACAGCAGACTGTAATGGTCGGGACAGAGCAAATTCATTTTCCATATAGCAGTTCACATATACTTTATCTCATGTCATTGACTGTAATTTCCCACAATGCAACAGTTCTCCTTCCCATAGTTACCTCTTCCCTGTGTCCTTTCTCCATGCACTCCTGCCCCCCGAGCTGTGTCCCTGTGCATACACAGCCCTTCTATTCTCCCATGATTGATCTCCCCAAGGAATGTATTTATCTAATGTAAATGGGAGGCCACAAAACTGAAAATTTTGTTACTATCTGACCCTTCACAGAAGAAAAGTTTACTGACCCCTGAACTAAAGCTGCCAACGTGGATTAATCATAAGAACATGATACGGAGCAACAACCACCAAAAAATAAAAAATCAGCCACAGAAGGGACAGGATACTATTCAGATAACCTTTAACCTGTTGAACAATTCTCTGAACCTTATGGGCTTGTACAAATGGAGTCCAAGTGCGAAAGCATGCCTGGGAATACAGAACACAAATACAATGTCATGGTTGCTTTTGGAGGGCAAATGGGATTGGAACGCTGTGGCTGGGTTAGCACTTGAGTGAACTCTGTCATTCTTCACTCTTTAAAATAATATAATGCATACAAAGCAAACTATCAAGATTTCATAAGGTGTGAGTATTAGCTAAATGTCAGTGCATACTTGAAATACTTAGTATGTTAAAAGTGGACAGCAACCAGTCAAAGATTAGTATCCAGAAGATAAAAGAACTCCTACAAATCAATAATAATAAGATAGTAGAGGGTGGTAAAAGAAACCATCCTGGCCTGTGATGATCAAAAGATGCTTGTTGTTGTCAGTAGTCAGAGAAACACAAATTGAAAACAATACTGGGGCATCAGTTATACCAGCTGTACAGGCCAGACCTGGAGTCGGATCACGCTGAAGTGTGGGAGAGATGTAAAGAAATAGGAACGCTTAGACCACTGATGGCCTGGGAAGTGGCACAGATGAGCTGGAGCGAGACAGCCGCAGTGTCTCCTGGGCAGTGTCTGCATGGGCTGTGTCTAGGGAGGTTGACTACACGTGCATCCCAGAGTTGCGTAGTCCCATTTCAGATATTTACCTTAGGGCATTCCTTTTATGTACGCATTGTAGTGTTGTTTAAAGGTGATCTGTTAGAAAGTAAACATCCATCAATAAGAGAAAGAATAACTCGTGATATAGTCATACTAGAAATGGGTGATTAGGATGATAGTTTTATGTAGCAGTAAATCTCAAGTGTAACACTGGGTAGAAAAAGCAACATTAAAAGGATGCATACATTCTGTCCTTTATGTAATTTAAAAAACACAACTGTATGTGTGTATATACATGTATGTGTGTCTATATGTATATGTGTGTGAATATATATATATATGTATGTGTGTGTGGGGCAGTAAGCAAGTGTGCGTGTTTGTGTCTGGGTGGTGCGAACCACTCCTGTGCTTGCTGCTGACTGAAAGGCTGGAGATGCAGGTCTGTCAAGAGGTGCCTCAGAGGAAAGATCTGGCAATCTACTTCTAAAATCGGCCATTGACCTCATGGAACACAGTTCTGCTGTGATACACGTGGGAGTGCCGTGAGTGGGAGACGGCTCCGTGATGAGTGGCTTTATTTATATGTGCAGGTTTTTGTCTTACAATGAAAGACAAATATGGTTTGATGGTAGCATTTCTTAAAACTGAGAATGGGTAAGTGGGTGCTTGTTTAACATTCTTTGTAATCATTTAAGAATGTTTGAAATACTAATTTTAAAATGGAAGGAAAAAGGGAGGAAAAGAGTGACTTGGAATTAAAGAGAAGTATGAAGCGAGCTTACAGACAGTGATGGTCAGACTGTCAGAGCTGAGAGCTCTGAGGGGAGTGGAGAAGGGTTGTGTTAGAGAATTGGAGCTCGTGAATCAGAGCGAGGGACGGGGCCGGCCAGCGCTGGGCATGCACTGGGGGTGGTGGTGATGATTCCGTAAGGGGACATCAGTTTGCACAGTTGGCTCACTTTGTTCGGCATGAAGCAGGGGGACCCTGTGCTCGGCCCGGCCAAGGTGTCCACTGTCAGTCAGATGTGACAGAAGATGAGAGGGGAAGGGAGTCAGCGCTATTTGCAAGTGAGTAATTGTTACCCAGGGTGCCCTGGTGGCACAGTGGTTAAAATACTCAGCTGTTAATCAAAAGATCAGTGGTTCAAACCCGCCAGCAGCTCCATGGGAGGAAAGACCTGGTAAACTGCCCCCGTAAACATGACAGCCTTGGAGACCCTCTGGGAGGTTCTGCTCCATCCCAGAGGGTGGCTGTAAGTTGGAATCAGCTTGATGGCAGTGTGTTCATTTGTTTTTGTTTGAATTGTTATCTGAGGAGCCCCGGTTGTGCAGTGGTGCGGTGCGCAGCTGCTGGTCGGAAGGTTGGCGGTTAGAACGCACCGGTGGCTGTGCAGGAGAACACCGTGGTGACCTGCTCCCATAAACATGACAGCCTTGGAGACCCTGCGAGGCAGTGCTCTGCTGTCACGTGGGGTCACTGTGAGCCAGCACTGACTCAGCAGCCCTGCACGTCAACTAACGTCCAGAGTGAAGGAAGAGGAGGTGATGGGGAGGCCCAGGCGGTGGCCTGGCGGGCGTGCTGCTCCAGGCTTGCTTGAGTGTGGGAGCCATCTTTGCGGTGTTGGTTTCTGAAAGATTGTGTTCTGTGGGGATGGCAAACCCAGCAAGTGTCCCCTGAGGAGGAATAGAGGGCTAGCTCATCAGAGGAGAGGTCAAAGATGGCTTGTAAGTGTGGCCAAGGGCAAGAGTAGGTGTGGAGATCAGGAGGCAAGGATGAGGGACCTTAAGGTATGGACCTCAAATGACAGGGTTTTCCCAGGAACACAGGTAGCAGCCAACTTCCCGTACAGGACAGTAGAGCCAGCAGGCAGCTACATGTAGACATTCAAATTTATGTTAATTAAAATTAAGTAAAAAGCAAAAACCAGTTCTTTGCTCTCACTAGCTCCACTTGCGGTGCTCTGTCCACCGTGTGAGGGGTGACTCCTGTCCTGGCAGTGCTGATGTAGAAGGGCCTATTTCTGTAGAAAGTGCTGTTGGGCATTGCTGGTCTGGGAGGAGCAGGGAGGGCACTCTGGCGTCGCCTCCTCACCCCAGCCACATCGGGACGTTGGTGATGTGAAGTGTGGTAGTAGGCCAGCTGGGGCATGCTCAGCCCTGCGTGGATAGAACCAAAAAACCAAACCAAACCCACTGCTGTTGAGTTGGATCTGACTCACAGTGACCCCTCCTTGAGTTTCCGAGGCAGTGTTACTATGGATGTAGATTGCCCCATCTTCCTTCCGAAGAGTGGCTGGTGGTTTTGAACCACCAGCCTTCTGATTAGCAGTCAGATGCCTAAGGCGTGGACAGAAGAGCGCCTTAAATCCGGACTGAGATGCAGAAATAACAAACTGAAAATAACAGCTCAGTTGAATCTTGAAACTGTGAAAGTAGAATTCCTGTGCCTAAAATACAGATTGTTGTATGTTGTTTTTAAATTACTGTGCAAATATGTAAATAATACTGTAGAGCAGGTGGTTTTAGATACACATTCAGTCTGAAGTGAAGCCGAAACCTGCTATACCTCAGGATCTTTCTCCGAACAGAATGTTCGCCCCTTCTGATGTCAGCAGGCGTAAGTGGCTGCTGCCGGGTTCCGAGTACTCCATCTTCACTGGCCAGCCTTTGGACGTTCCTGAGAGCCCAGCGGGCAGCCTGCGAGAGGAAGCCCACGCTCCCGGGTAAGACAGCTTTGCCGAAGAGCCCAGTGATGGGCGGGTGGCTCTCCTCGGCTTTCTGCCGTCTTTAAATGTTTAGGGTAGAGAGATGGAGCCGTCTCCACGTTTGCTTTTGAGGACCTGCTTTGTGTTTCGTGTGAGACGCGGCCGCTTTAGGGCGCGATGTTTCAGCGGCTGCATGGAGCTTCCCTGCCGTGCTCCGGCTCTGTGGGGCGCTGACGCTGCAGATAGAGCCCGATGTCAGTCCTCTCGCCCTCGGGCAGCCTGAGCGCCAACAGCCCCTCATGGCCTTGCTGCAGGGTGCCGTCTGTGTGGAAACAGTTGAGGGCACTGGCCTGCATTATGCAGGTTCCATTTGAATTGATGTGTCTTGCACAGGCCAGAGTCACTGTGGGGCATAGGTGTCGTCTCTCTGTGATGTTACTGTCACTGCAACCCCAGTCAGCCTGTGTGTCTCGCGATTGTTACTTAAGGTACCATTCTCCTCCGGAAAAGGACACCCCTCCCGTAGACTCTCTGGCGGGCTTAGTGAGTACCAAAGAGAGAGGAACTTCAGACACCGCCATCAGGAAATCTTTCAAAGAACTCGATGAGGAAAGAATGTTTAAAAATTGGGGCACGCAGACAGAGAAAGAGGACGCCTCAGCTAGTAAGTGTTTGTTTTCTTCCTGTTTGATAGGTGGTAGGTAGATCGCGACCCTCCCCAGTCACAGAACCTTCTTTAGATTTCAGTTCCTCAGGTAATGAAGTAACAAGTCTAATTCATTACCTGTCACACCAGTCCCACTTCATAGGTGACTGTGAAGCTCTGCTGGCGATTGATTCCAGTCATGGCACAACCTGACCTTTCATACAGAGCAGATTAAATATGTTCTGAATGTTAAAAAAGGCTTACATGACATTCTGTGGGATTTAAAAAGTTGTATCAGTTTGTCTTCCATACACACATCAGGAGTTACACAAGGTGCTGTGTGCCCCTGAAGTGAGGTTCTGGACCCCTGTGTGTCTCCCCTTCCTCCTTGCTGAGCACCTTTAGGTCCAGATCGGCGGTGCTCTCATCTTCTCTCTCGGCTCACGTCGGCCAGGCCTGCTCCTGCAGCCTCGCACCTCTGGTGTCGCATCTCCAGAGTGGGATCTCCTCGTAAATAAATTAGTAACCTACCATCCAAAAATAAACTCTCTTGAATAATCACCTTGAATGTCAGTTGTAAACAAAGAAGTGGAATGGATTCGTTATCAACTCCCACCTTTTCTTTATCAAGCATTTTTTAGCATTATAACATGAATGCATTTGCAAGTAATGTTTATCACTTAGGCAGTGAGGAGAGTTGCTCAGAGTGAAAGACTGTTTGGTGTAACGTGTGTTAATAACGGCGCAGGCTGCGGTGCGCTATGTTCTGTTTCTGTGATTTTTTTTTTTCACATTTGTCTCTTGTAGAATTAGTGAATTCCCGGCAAACAGGAACTTCAGTTGGTGCCAGTCAATCACTGGAGAAATGTGCCCAACAAAGACAAAAGCGATTAAGTCCTGCCTCTCAGAGGTCATCATCTTTACCACCTTCAAACCGGAAATCAAACACTCCAAGTAAGAGTTCACTCTACGTGTGTCATGGTCTCCGGTCTGCGCGTGCTGTGTGACTGTCTCCTGTTCCTCAGGTGCTCTCCTTGGCTGCAGTAAAAGCCAGTGGGCTTTTCGCCCCAGGCCCCCAAACACAACCTTGTTCAATAAACAGTGTCTTATCACACAGATCCGTGACTGTACCTGTAGACTCGTGGCTTTTTAAAGTGAGGTTTTGGTCTATGTCCCATAAAATTTTTGCAACTAATACCACCTAACAGCCTGAGATAGTCAACAGAAATGCAACTAATTACATTAATTCACACAAAATAAGTTAGTCCGAAAAGAGCAGATAAGTCTTTTCATATATTTGTTGGTCACTCAGCATTGGTCACCTTTTTTTCTGTAGTTGGTTTACAACTACAGTTTTCAAATGTAAACATTAAATGTCTGTATCTTCAGTTTTCATTTCATCACAGTTGATGAGATTCTTATGTTACCATGTTAGAGGAATGTTCACTATTGTACTGGTGTCTCTGTCTTATTTCCAGTCGACTTCTAAAATCCTGAAAAACCAGTTTTTGAGTCTGAGTGCTGAAACTCTAGTGTGATATACTGAAATGTTAGCAGTGGTTACCTCTGAATATTAGCATGACCAGCTATTTTAATTTTTTTATGCTCCTATCTTTGGAAGTTTTACAGTGAAATCATATTCCTCTTGAAATTAGAAAAAAGTACTCTACTGAAAAAGAAACTGTTCTGCCAATATAACATATGTTATACAGAAGGAAAAGAGTATTTTCCTCTTTGTTTTCTTCTACAGCAAAAAGAGAGATTATGTTAACACCGGTGACTGTGGCTTATAGTCCAAAGCGATCGCCTAAAGAAAATTTGTCCCCGGGATTTAGTCATCTACTTAACAAAAATGAAAATAGTCCTGTTCGGTAAGGTCTCTAAAATTATAGAATTTAAAATATATATATATAATGAAATACTAACTTATGCCTTTAGCTACCACTCAGTTTTTAGCTGTCAGTGAGAGCCTTATGGATTTAAATTGTCTGAATGAATACCATATTAAGAATAACATAGTCATACACTCCCTGGAAATAATGCAGCTGTGTAGCTTGCTGCTCCTCAGTGCCCGGTGCCACCTCAGAGCCCCTTCTGGTTTCTGGATGCAGAGTGATAATTCTTTGTGTTCCTGAAAGGATCTATGGGAGAGAGAAACATTTTGAGTCTTTTGTCCAAGAAAGGGAGCTGTACTAGTGTGGCACTCACTGCAAGCTGCTCCGCCTGTGCTCCTGAGAAAACGGTCCTCCCTCTGAAGTGTGGTCAGCAGAGTGTGCTGGAGCGGAGAGCACGCTGGCTCATAGGCACGGGACTGGCGCTCGGTCCGGCCCCCGCAGTATCTGGGAGAGAATACGCTGTGCACCGCAAACACTGGTTGCTGCTTCTATGAAACGGGGATAGGAATACCTACCCTGCTTATTTCACAAGGTTGTTACAAAGATCCAGTGAGATGGTGCCTGGTGTGTACTGTCAATCTCTAAGGTATTATGTAAATACAATTTTGTGTTAAAACCAAAACCAAACCCATTACCATCAAGTCGATTCTGACTCATAGCGGCTCCCATTGGGTTTCCGAGGAGGTAAATCTTTACAGAAGTAGATTGCTTGATCTTCCTTCCACAGAGTGGCTGGTGGGTTTGAACCTCTGACTTTCTAGTTAGCAGCCAGATGCCTTATCCACTATACCACCAGACCTGTGGTGTGAGAGAATTGGATACCAGCCCATCTTTCTAGTGGTGATAGGAAGAATCAGTTAACATGACTTTTTTTTTTTTTTTTTCTCACAAGTAACTTGCTTCATTCAATAGATTTGATATGCTTTTGGATGATTTAGATACTGTTCCTGTGTCTACATCACCACGTACCAATCCAAGAAAACAACTCCAGTTTCTTCCTCTGCATGACTCGGAAGGTATCTTTTCCTACAAAATTCCTAGATACAGGTTTATCGTTCATTTTGTGAGATTCTAGTGTTTTTTTTCCCAAGGTTCTCAATATCTTGTAACATCCTGTGCTTAAGCATTTTTCACTCTAAAAATCCACATTCATGGTGCTTTGTATCATTGTGTCACTATTGTTATCGTCACTGAAACGTTGGGACACTGAGGTCCAGGGGATATTAATGTCCATGAGCAGGCCCATACTGTTATTGTTCTCTCATCTGCTCTGTAAATAATGAGAACTTAACTCTGATTTACATGGAGCTTAGGCTTCAGGTAACTTTTTCTTTTTTATATTTTAAGTTCAGAATAAAATTATAAGATAATATATGTGAAATCACCTAGGTTGGCCCTTGATGTGTTAACTCTTTAGTGTTGGTATATATGTAGTAAATGGTTTAAACTTAGTGTTAAGTTTACCTGTCACTTAGAGAAGCTGTGACGATAGTCAGCCCTAGGGCAAAGCTTGTAGTTTTTTGGAGGAAAAAAACAAACCAAACTCACTGCCATCAAGTAGGTTCTGACTCATAGCGACCCTCCTTGGGTGTCCAAGGCAGTATCTCTACGGAAGTAGATTGCCCAGTCTTCCTTCTGAGGAGTGGCTGGTGGGTTTGAACTGGCAGCCTCTGGTTAGCAGTCACATGCCTAAGGCAAAAGCACTGAGTAAATATGATTGTCGTCTCTTTCTTCATGACCTTCTCTGGCCATGGAGCAGCCATTTCTAGAGAGTGAATAGGGTTATATATTTAATGTGTGTATGATCTCTTGGAAAAACTGATAAATAGAAGAAGTTTTCTTCCTCTCTGACAGGAGAAAAATACTCAGAAAAAGCCTCTGACAACCATGTTAATCATAGCTCTTGCCCCGAACCATTGCCAAATGGAGTAAAGAACATATCTGTGAGATCAGCCTGGGAGAAGAATAAGTCGGTTAGCTATGAACAGTGTAAGCCTATTTCAGAAATGCCACATGGTAATGATTTTGAATACACAGCCAAAATTAGGACCCTGGCTGAAACGGAGCGATTTTTTGACGAGCTTACAAAAGAAAAAGACCAGGTAACAACAAGCAAACATTTTTGAAAATCTTTTCCTGAACTTAATGTTTATGGCAGGGATAGGGAGAAGGGAATGCCATGGCACACTCTGCCAAAGCTGCACTGGTGTTTGGGTGAGAAAACATCTCTGAGCTGGGCTGTGGTTACTGACTGATGACAGAGCTTAGATTAAGACCGGTGGAGCTCTAGGCTGAGAGCTTTTTTTTCTATTCTATGTGACAAACCCTCTCTGGTGTGATTAGAATTATTATGCTCTTACCTAAACATTCTCTTGCATTAACAGATTGAGGCAGCGCTAAGCCGGATGCCTTCTACTGGAGGACGGATCTCTTTGCAGACAAGATTAAACCAGGTAAAAGGCTTTAGCTTGACTCTGCGTTAGAGGCGTGGTACCAGTTTTGTGCTCCATTTATCCAAGATGACTTTAAAATCGGAGCTTTTAGGCATAATGAAGCAATCCAGTGAGACTCTTCACCTTTACAAAAAGTGTCTGGTGATTATAGTCTTTTATAGCTGCATGCGAGCTTTCAGGAATGAAAACTGGTTTTACCTTTAGACTTTCGGAAACTGTTCATGCCATAATGTTTTGAAAAAATTAACTTGGGAGCAGAGATGATAAGCCTTTTAGCAGATTTCACATAGTTAAGTTGATGCTGTCACATTAAATGTGTCCTTTTTTGTCTTTGTTTTTCCCCTTCCAAACCTGTAATTTCTTTCTTAATTTTCATTTTTTAAAACGTTTTTATTGTGCTTTAGGTGAAAGTTTACAGAGCAAATTAGTTTCTCATTGAGTAGTGTGGTAGTTAAGTTTGTGTGTCAACTTGGCTGGGCAGCTGGTGGTAGTTATTCCCCATGATGAGACTGGCAATCATCTCCATGGTGGGATCTACCACAAGCAGCTGAGTAGCTGCCTTTGGGATGTGATCTGCTTCCTGTATATAAGGAGAAGCCTTGGGGATAGTCTCTAGCTTACAGCAAGCTTAGACCCTGCATGTACCATGTCACTGTTCAGCAGCCTGCCATGCTCTGCTGACCTTGGGGCTTACAGTGGACTTGAATTAATGGCCTGGCATGTGGTTTGGTAACATCAGGACTGTGCCTTTTTACTTGTCAACCTTAGGTTTGTTAGCCTCAGCGGCCAGCAGCTGTCTGAGTGAAGATGTCTCTAGCTCCAGGGGGCTGGGAGCAGGAGGCAGAGCTGGACCCCAAGGTTGAGGGGTTTTCACCCAGCCCCTAGAGCCTGGCAGTTTGAATTTGGAATTAAAGCCTCCAAATTGTAAGAGAATAAACTCCTGTTTGTTAAGGCCATCCCATTTGTGGTATATTCTTGACAGAGCAGCATTAGGGAACCAGAACAGATAGCTTGTATGTAAAATACGAATGCAGCTATATGACATTGGTTGAATTCCCCACAATATGTCAGCCTTCTCCCCATTTCTGCCCTGGGCTCCATCTTCCCTTTCCTCTGGATTTTCTACCCGTTCCTTCTGTTTGATCTTTGGTTTTGGGCAGATGTTATCCTTTTGATCTTTTGAAATTCATCTCTGAACCCCTTTCCTAGTAAGCCTTTGAAATTGTTGCCCTTTGCAACTGGCCTCAGTGTAGAGGTGAGTGCGAGGTTGCTTTTCAAAGAATGAGAATGAGTGAAACCTTTCAAATCTACTCTTTTTGTAATGTTTTAAACAAAAAATAAGTATATGTCTTTAATGTACAAGTGCATGTTTTGGCTGTATCTTGCACTGATGTGGGAGAAAAACTCCATTACAGCTCGATCTGTAATGACCTGCACACGGGGCGTGGGGGCGGCATCTTTTGACCTCCTCTGACTTCACAGTGGGGGTGGGGAGAGGCTCAGCAGCGGCAGCACCAGCCTGAGGCGGATCCTTGTGAGTCCGAGGTCAGGCATGCCGCCACCTTCCAACCTTTCTCCCAGTTCTGACACCAGTTGCCCTCCCATAGTTCTTTGCTGGGATCAGTCATTCCTTGCATTGTTCACACAGCACTCAAAGATAATACAATTATGAGGCTTGTTAGAGAAGTAACAAGTTCCAATTCAGGATCAGAAACAGCTCATGATACAGTTTACAGTTCTTCAGTCAGAACAGGACAGCTTCTTCTCAGCCAGGCCACAGGCATGCTGCTCTCTGGCCTCAGTGTCTGCTGTGCTCAGGCTGGTGTTACACAGCTCTCTTTGCTTTGCCGATAGGTGCCCAAAGAGGCATCCCTCTCTGCCAGCAAGGCTCCTGCCCTAAGGCACGACCTTCTTGTCTGTGGGCCAGAAAGCCTGCTGTTCCACCTCATGCTGGTCTCTGGGTTCTGCACCTCTGCTGCCGTGGTCTCTGCTGTCCATCTCAGTGCAGGGGTCCTCGGGTCCAAGGACACGCTCCAGACCTGGCTCTTCTCTCTTGATGGCAGGGAGATCTTCCTTCACACCTTGGATGGCTCTTTTTAAGCCTATTGGGATGGCAAAACTGATTGCCACGTTAGGGTTCCACACTCTGTTTGCACGGTCTCACCCCCACAAGGGGCCCATGTACCTTATTTACATTATTTACAAGCTGTCCAATCCCCTTGGTGGACAACAAGCAGTTCAGTCATCTGATGGGAGTCACAAAGACCATGGCTACAAGGGCCGTATTTAGTAATTCAGTATACCACATATGAGAAGGAAAGAAATCCACAAAGAAAATAGCAGAAGTCTTTTTCTAGAGTTTGTATACCTCTTTTGCTCTGACTGTAAGTCTTTTTATTTTTCTTGGAGTTTTTATTCAGTAATTTATTAAGACTGAATCAATACATGAAACTCTTCCTACAGTAATTTACTGGGAAAGCATGAGAAAAATTTGCTGATAGCCTGCTTTTAAATCTGTCTGAAACATTGAGTTCAATATATTTTTATACAATGAGTATTAAAAATTTGTTCTGACACTGAAATACGACTTCAAGGGCACTCTTGTCTGTTCATATAGGCCAGAGCTGTTTCAATCCAATAAGAAGACAGATGGCACCAAACGGGGGCTAAGGATGC
Organism: Orycteropus afer afer; assembly: GCF_000298275.1. Taxonomy (NCBI): domain Eukaryota; kingdom Metazoa; phylum Chordata; class Mammalia; order Tubulidentata; family Orycteropodidae; genus Orycteropus; species Orycteropus afer. The sequence continues at coordinate 2,353,567 of NW_006921635.1, forward strand.
TCAGACGATTAATAAGCAGAAAAAAATAACAGTGGGCTAAAAAGATAAAAAGTGTTGAGCCTCATTCATTCATTCAAAAATGTTTATTTAAGCAAAAGCATCATTTTACTTGAAACTATCGTGTTGACAGGTGTTTTTAAAAATGGAGAAAAGCTGATTCTCACAGTGCAGGGGAAGTGGAAATTGTCACCGATGCTCTGAGGACAACCTGACATCTGTCCAGAGCTTCAGAATTCTGCATTTCTTTGGACCAGAAGTTTCACTTCTGAGACTCATTCTCTAGTCAGTACTGCAGATAGGTGCAAAGAGAGATGTGAAGGAAGATTTATTATGTTTGATTGGTTTATTAGCATTGATTATGATTAATTTATTAGCATTATGTATGATACCCCAAATTAGGAGTAACCTAAATTTCTACTAAAAAGATTCTTAGTTAAATGTGCTATAACAGAATATTGCACACTTACTTTAAATGATGTGTTTTAGAGGGGTCTTTTAAAATGAGAAGTTCAATTGAAAGACATTTTGAGACAGAGTTTGAGTCTACTTTTTTTAAAAAATGAAAAAATAGGAAAGAGGGACTGCTTGTTTTTTGATGGTAGGATTTTATTTTAAAAATTTTGCTCATCTGTCTTTTAAATATTCTATAATGAACATGGGAGCTCTGGTAGCATAGTGGCTAAGGCACTTGACTGCTAACCAGAAGGCTGGCGGTTCAAACCCACCAGCCACTCCTCGGAAGGAAGATGGGGCAATCTACTTACGTAGTAATAGTGCCTCGGAAACCCAAGGGGAGGGGTCGCTATGAGTTGGGTCTGACTTGATGGCACATAACAACAACAACAACTACATAATGAACATGTACAAAGATAACAATTTTGAGATTTTCTTTCAGGACTATGTTGGAGTCAATACTGAATAAACCATCTAACATGATAAATAGGTATTTCAGGGACTGCTTACTCATAGTACTAATTTTCTGAAAGTGAAAGTTATTACATTGATTCATTTAAAATCCCTTGCCCTTGGGAAATCTCCTCCAGCAGTTTTCCTCCTTTTCAACTTAGAAAGTTTGTCTGAATAAAATTACTTGGTTTTCAGGACATGAGTCAGTGGAGTCCAGCACCAGCTCCCTCTGCCTATCTCTTCTGAAGGTTCCTCTTTGGTTCAGCAAAGCCCAAGAATGACCCCAATGCAATGCCCTTACTACGGCTTCTATATCCAGGCAGATCTCAGAGATACTGTGGGGTCAGCCCCACACCACCACAGTAAAGCGAGTAGTGCAATAAAGCACATCAAGCACATTGTTTGGTTCCCTCCCACGTATACTAGTTATGTTTGTACTAAACTGTAGTCTAGTGTGTAATAGCATTACGGAAACGTTTGAACTACTGTAAGAATGACCAAAATGTGACACACAGACATGAAGTACGTAACCTCTTGCTGTTGGAAAGATGGTCCCAACAGACTTGCTTAACCAGGGTTGCCACAAATCTTCCATGTGTGAAAAATGCACCATATGCAATGCACAGTAAACAAGGAATGCCTGTGCTTGGAGTGCTAATGTACTGAGAATACTTTAAAGTGCAGCAGTGCTTTTGAACGTCTGAAAAACTGATTCATATTTAGTTTAAAAGGAATAATTTTAATGACACAGACTTGTATAGAAAACAGAATAAGTATCTGTAATATTAACATTCATACTTGCTGTTTTGCTAAAAGAAAGGTCAATTTGTGATAATTATGGAACCAGTGAACTTGATGTACTAATTTTTTTTCCATTATTTTCATCTAGGAAGCCTTGGAAGATCGTTTGGAAAGGATTAATCGAGAACTGGGTTCAGTTCGCATGACACTAAAGAAGTTTCATGTTCTGCGCACCTCTGCGAATCTTTGAGATTGGTAGCCATTAAATTGTGAGATGTTTGTGTTTGCACTAATGTATAATTATGCACTCAGAAAAGGCTATTTTGTACTGTTTATAAGCTTTCAAACAGTAGTTTTACAATCATGCTATTCTTTACACTTGCTCTTTTATACTTCAGATGGCCACATATTTTCAAGATATTTTTGTTATGCTCAGGAATCTCTTGTATATTTTACTCTTTAAAAAGTGTTATTTTTAAATAGTACATGTCTCCAGTTTATATCAAGAATAAGGAAGTGTAAACAGGGAGGCAGCTTGTTTCTAAACAGATAGGGTTATCCTTTTACACTTAACTGTACACACCAATTTTATAAAGTTATTCTACATTGTAAATATGATTTTTTTAAATAAGTGCTTCCATAAGCATAGACTAATATATGCTAAATGCAAAAAAAAAAAACCCAAAACATTATACTCTGGATTTCAGTTTTGTTGAGGTTTTTAAAAGATAGGTGTCCCATTTTAAACGTGTCTTGGAGTAAATATTAGAATAGTAATAATGGGATACTGGAAAGCTTTGAAAACTACATGAATATAAATCTATTTGCTTCCCTAAACTTTTATTATTTGTAAGGAAGGGAAAACGAGAGGGATGATGCAGGTCTCTGACTTTGTCTTACACGCAGTGCTTTTAAGAAAAAGTCAAACATCTGGAGAGCTGTGGCTTGCTGCCCCTTGTTCTGAATGTAGATTCTGTCCCACTCTTGACAGTAAGCCCATAATGCTTTGCTGAAGAACAGACTACCACGCAGAGTGGTTGTTAAGAGAGAGCAGCCTCGGTTTCCTTAATGTATGCGGCTTCAACTGTCTGTCAAAGGCATCGGCTAGACATCTGTAAACCCTCCCACCTCCTCAACTGCTGCCAAAAAGAGAGCAAAAACACTCCCGTAGTAGGTGCTTTCGGAGCTGTACGTTTTGGATCAAGCTGTTGTACTTGCTGACGGACATGCAGTGTGTCTGGACAGGGCCTGCCCACTGCTTTGGGGGTACATGCTGGCTCTGGGAAGAAGCTCGCACGCAGGAGGCCTGTCGGGTGTGTCTCAACTGTCCGTGACGTCCGGGCTGCCTACCTGCCCACTTTTCAGGGGCCAGTCTGAACCCAGTGCCCACACATGCCAGCCCTGCTGCACATGGTGATAAACAGCCATCCAAATTGCTCACAGAAAATGCTCAGGTTTTCAAGCTTGGCTGGCTTCTGTACTTTTCTCCTCTCATGCACCTCTCAGTAGCATGTAGTTACAACGAACCAAGCCAAATCCAGTTATTCTAGCAGGGTATATTTATGTGCCCTTGAATAGGGATCTCAAGTTGTTCCCTTCACCAAAGCGTCACCTGGCGGATCTCCAGGCTGGGTGCCCATAGCTATGCTCCCTTCTTGCAGCTTAGTGGCCATACATGGCAAGGGAAACCCACCTGACTGCCGCCTCTCTCCCTCCTACCCATTAATTGAACCTTTACTCCCAATGCCTGCAACTAGTTGAAGACTGGCTTGATCAAAAGTAATGAGTCATCGCCACAAGCAAGTGCCTTTATTCTTGATATTTTTATCTTTTCTAGCCTCTCTTTTTTTTAATCTCGTAGTTGCAGAAGAGAAAAAGTTCATGTTAATTATGCTGTAGTACACCATGTGACAGACCTGGTAAAGGGATTATTGCTGATACCTCTTTAATTTGTTCCTACATAACATTAAAAATTATCTTGAAAATCAGGATATTTCATTGTTCCCACAGCTTTTATTATAGGCTACTAGATTCTTAATAATAAGGAAATTGCATTTTAGAAGAGATTATAGTTTTATCTTGTCAAATAGTTCCCTTCTTAGTGGCTGATATTGGCTTATTCCAAAAAAGATATTAAGCCCCATCAAAATATCTTCTGCACCTCTCTTGGAGAGCATACGCTTTGATTTTTTTGAAGTATAGAATAGATTAGAAGAAGTATCAGTCACTTAAAAAGCCATTTTCTTTTCTCTTCATAGCTGTGGTAATACTTAACTTTATGAACACCCAACTTAAAAACAGCTCAACCTAGAAGTAGCAAAAAAATGGCAACTCTTCTCCATGGAGGGGAGATGTACTTGGCAAAAGACCTAGTGAATCTTTGCCTTGGGAAGGGCTTGTTTTCAATGCAGTCAGAAGGGTAACTCTTTCCTTGCCCCAGGTGTGCCCCCTCCCCTCCTTGTCCCTTACAAAGCCATTAGTGGTGGAGCTACTGCTTGGGGGGCAGATTTGCACCACGCATCCCAAGTAAAAAGTCGGTGATACGCCCTGGAGAGAACAATCATGGGAGAAGGAAGGGCTGCTTATGCACAGGGAGATAGCTCAGGGTGCAGAAGAGTATGAAGGGACGGACTCTGGGAGGAGGTAACTATGGGGGGGAAGTGGGAGGGGAGCTGCTGCATTGTAAATTTTGGTCAATGACATGAGACAAAGTATATGTGAACTGCTGTATGAAAAGTGAATTTACTCTGTAAATCTTCACCCAAATCCTAATAAAAAAAAAAACGCCCCCAAAAAAAAAAAAAAAAAAAAGTCGGTGATAAAGATTGCAATTGAGGCGCCAGTAGATGAAGCTAAAGTGGCGGCAGTCCAGAGCTGTGCAGCACCTGGGCCCAGGGGCAGGAGCACAGGGGGGCAGAGTCAGCCAGCCTGGCTCGGGCAGCCACCGGCCTTCCTGTCCTGTAGTGCCTGGTGCTTATTAGCAAGTGTTCCATAAATGGTGTGTTTCAGATAATTCCCAGGTAAATGGGCTTTTAAGGTAACAGTTTAGTAGCTTGGTTTTTATTTTAAATAGAAAAGTAGATTCTGTGCTAAGCAGTCTGACCTGAAAAATAACCTCGTGTCTGATAGTTCGGTTAGGTGGTCCAGTAGGTGTTCCCCTCATTTCTTTGCAGAAAACATTGGGCTTTCAGGGAGTTTAAATGAGCTGTACTTTCGTGTACCTTCGTTTTAAATGACTAAACAATTTTTGGTAAGTTCAGAGACTACTTTGATTTTAAAATTGTTGAGTTTGAGGCTGTTTGTTATAATTGAAGGCTATTTTCCAAAAAATTAATTGCCAATAAGATCTGGTAGCATAGTGCCTAAGGCACTTGACTGCTCACCAGAAGGCTGGCGGTTCAAACCCACCAGCCACTTCTCGGAAGGAAGGTTGGGCAATCCTACTTCCATAGTGATACTGCCTTGGAAACCCAAGGAGGGGTCGCTATGAGTCGGGGCCGACTCGACAGCAAACAACAACAACAACAACAACAAGATCAAAACACTCCTTTCTGTGTTCCATAATCATGTAAAGGTTAGGGCACATGAAACTGTTCCACAGAGGAGGTGCCGACCCTGGCGTTAGAAGAGAGAGGTGAAATTATGACATCATTTTCCAAGTTTGATAACCAACCCAAAAGGGTTCCCCTTGTTAGCCCAGAAAAGCCAGGCACTTCGCTGGATGCTGTTTGAATTCTGAACACTGCGTGTGTATGCATAGTCAAGTTTGACGTTTCTGTCATTTTGTGAGATTCTCAAAAGCAGTTCTCACTAACTTTTCATGTGCCACTTACGCTATGTCTTTGCTTTAAGAAATCAGTGTAATCAAGGTAAATCCCGTTTCCCCCTGTTGTGAGTGAGTGTGGCTGGGTATGAGATTTGCAGGCCTGATGAACTCAGATGACACACATTTTGCTGGAAGTCATTTCCTGCCCTGCTACAGTTTGGTGGCAGTTTGATAATATACTAAACCATACCAGTGTTCTTAGGACCTGTGTTAAGATGCCTTTCCTTCCATGTGTGTTGATTTCAGTAGACCCCCTCTCAGGAGGATTCAAGCCATAGATTTGCATTTGCTGAGCATTGTCTATTGCATCAGCACCATTACTACTACAGCTCCTCAAAGAGGGGAGCTTTGTTCCTAGTTTATAGTGTCACTGTAACAGTGACCAACAATGTGAAAATGTCACTTCCTGAAGTGCTGCTGGTGGTCAGACAAAGACAAGCGCTTGTTGCAGTTGTTGGTCAACCGAGTCGATGTTGGTGTAATGGAATTGTAAGCTCCGTGAGAGCAGGAACTGTATCTCCTGTTCTTGCACACAGGCTTTCAATAAATACTTGTGAACAGAACTGACTTGTGCTATTACTATATGTGTTTTAACTGGCTGACTGTGAGATCTGATTTTTTAATGGAGGCCCTGGATGTATGTAAATCCTCTGAGTGACCTGAGTAGCGTGCAATCATTGCAGGTTACAGTGGTTTCCGGCGGCTTACATGGCAAAGAACCTCCTTCTGGGGAGTGAGTATGCTCCAGAAATCTGCATCTGGATCTTCAGGGCTCTCTGGGTGGAGGGAGGAATTGAGGGTTTAACGTTTGCTGGGTCCCCTTCACTTGCCTCCATGGGGTCGTCATACAGCAAGTATTTTTGAGGCAAGTTGTACTGTGGCCCATTCATTCTCTAGTTCTGACAAGAACACCGGCATGAGCAGCCTTTTGCGGGGTTTCCATCCATGGCCATCTCTTGTCACCTTGGACTGCTTTGAGTCTACATCTACCCTTCTGCCCAGGGTAGAAGCACCCCATGTCTTCTCTCAACCAAATAAAGCAATACTTTGCAACATAAACTACCTCAGCATTTTAGCTGTCCCCTGTTTAGTTCCACTACAGGCTGCCCCAGGTTATGTCCAGTTTATGTACAGCCTGTAGTTAAGAAACACCCCCCAAAAACCTATTGAAAGTTCGATGTACATACAGTGGTTTGTTAATAACAAATGGACACGATTTTCTGATGCACATGAAAACATTATTACCATGTTGTGTTAGAGATGTTTTGGTGTACCTGGAAGTGTTTAATGCCTTGTATGCATAGAAAGGTATACTTACTAAGGAAACATCTGACTGATGTTCAATACCAACTGTACCCAACTATTCTGATGTACAGATTGGATTTAAAGAATGGAACTCGTTCATAATCCAGGAACTGCCCTTACTTTCCGATTTTGGCAGACAAGCCCTTCTATGTCCAACCTAAGTACCTGCCATCTAGGTATTCTTAGCCAAGTGCCCTCCTGTCTTTTTCCCTACACAGGTGGATAGTCTTACAAGTAGCACATCCAGATGAGGAAAGCTATTCCAGATCCTCTTCCAGTTCCTCTTTGGGGTCTGTGACTAGTGGTACATGCAGCCCTTGTGGCTGTTATTACCTCATTACTGATGACCAACAGACATCTTCACTTTTTTGACTAATGGCATATTTGGTTGGTGTCTTGAAAGAATTCATTAATGCCTACATCTGCAAATCTCTGGTCCCTACCTGAAGTTCGCATCCAGAGCTAGGTTTGAGCTTCAATTAATTGCTTTTGGTTTGCCCACAACATTCCAAATGACTTTTGACATCTTGCAGTGTGTCCCACTTGGTTTGTCGTTTTTCTCTCATACTTTTTCTTTTTTTTTTTAAAGCGACCCTAAAGAGTCATAATTACGGCCAAGTTCCTTGTTTCCTCTTCCCAAGTGCATCTGGCTCTTCGAGTGCTATCCACCAGTCTGGTGACAGAACCTGTGGTGACAGCGTGAAGCGGTCCTGGGGGCAGGTCTGGACTTGGGGCACCTCACCGCCCTGGACTCGAGCCCCAGCCCTTGAGCACTTGGCCTTGCGGGAGAGCCGAGCTCGCAGGGCGGGAAGCGAGTCCGGACCTGAGTGG
>NW_006921635.1:2361810-2409779 GCF_000298275.1 Orycteropus afer afer
GATCGCGCCCCTCACGTTCCCTTCCGAATTTCCGTCAGTGGCGGCTGCGGGGTGGGGACTCCCCTCCCCCATGGCCGGTGTCCCCGGGGCCGGCCGGGCAGGTGTGTCCGCAGGGCTGGGCCTCACGGCCCCACTCCCCTGGGAAAGGGCAAGGACGGGGCTGGCCGGGCGGGGAGCATCGCCGGGTCCAGTCCGTCAGGGTGGGCGTTGGGGGCCCAACGGCGGGGTGCGGAGGCCAGAACTTGGGAGATGGCTCTCCCGGGGTCCCCTGGGCTGAGGACGCACGATCTGGCCCATCTCCATCCTGAATCTCCCAGCCCTGCTGTAATCCGAGGTCCGTCTCCTCCACCCCAGCCTGCCCTTCGTACCAGGGGCGGCTGAAGGGCCTGGGGCGAGGGCAGCCTGAGCCTCCCCGAGACCCCAAATGGCCATGCCAGTAAACACAGCGTGCTTGCTACGCAAATGTCACTAGGAGGCAAGCCCTCCAGCTTTGTCCCCTTAACTAGCAATTGTAGCCTCCGCATCCCACACGCCTCTCCCTACCTTTGAAATAGGGGCTGGGGTAGTTCCCCAAGACTCAGATCTACCTGCCTCCTCCCCTCCACGGGTCCGGATTCCTTCAAGGAGACTCCCAGCTTTCTCCCAGCCCCCACCCGGAACCTCCTGCACTGACAGCGTCCACTCCCCCTTTGGAGGGGGACGCAGTGCACGCCCCCTTCATCTGAGTCTCCCCCACTGCCCACACCCCAGGCGTCCACCTTCTTCTCCACTGCCCTCGCTCTCTGTAGCCCCAGGACTCTGAGCGCCGTGTACCTCATTTCATAGTTACTTTTGTTTCGGGGCTTATCTCTCCTGCAGGCTGGTGAGCTCCTGGAGCCCAGGGGTGGAGTCTGGTTCCCTCCTGTCCCCTCCCCCGTTGTGCACAGTCAGCATCTGCATAGAGCAGCAGCCCCCTGGGAGGCTTGCTGGGGACCCTGGCTTATCTGGCTCCTGGCCTGTGGCTGGACTGTGATTGAAGGAGGCGCCCAGCGCTGCCCAGCGCTTTCCCCTTGGCAGAGAGGAACATTGAGGTAGGAAGGGCTGCTGTTCTCGCCAAAGGAAGAGGACAGGACATAATCTATGAAGGAGGTGGCCAGGCACAGGCATGAGGCCCTCTGAGCGCTGAGTCTTGAGTGAGCCTTTCTCTTCTCTGGCTTCAGAGGCAGTGTTGTTAGTTGCTGTTGAGTCAGTGCAGGCTAATGGTGGCTCTACGTCTAACAGAGAACCATTGCCTGGTTCTGCACCAGCTTCACGGTCATTGTTGTGCTTGAGGGTGGCCACTGTGTGCCTTCTAACCTAGGGGGATCTTCTTCCAGCACTGGGTCAGATAAGATTCTGTTGTGGTCCATGAGGTTCCCGTTGGCTAATTCTGGAAAGCTGATTGTCAGGCCTTTCTTCCTAGTTTGTCTGAGTCTTAGTCTGGAAGCAGGTGACCCTACTAGTGTTTGAAATACCAGCAGCGTAGCTTCCAGCACCACCGCAGCGTGCAGCCACCACAGGACGACAGATGGACAGACGGACGGGAGGCAGTGGGGTAGAGAATTGGACCCTGGTTTCTAGGTCTGGCTTTCCACATTGCTGACTGTGACCTTAAGGCAGTCATTTCGTTTCTGTGCTGTTGGGTGCTCCTCATGGAATCTGAGAGAATATTCCTCTGTATTTGCCTCCTCTCTCATCCTTTCTTCCCCACACTCTTAAGTTCCAGCCATCCCTAGCTGCCTAGAGTTCCTCAAAGACACTGTGCTGGAATGCCCTCCCACTCCCCCCCAGCCTGGTCAGCTCTATTTTCTGAGTGCCAGCATTGTCCTCTGTGGCCTTCCCAGGGAGCATTAGTCGAGCACCTCTACCTTTGGGCCACCCTAATCTCACTTACTGCATAGAATGGCAGTGATCTGTTTACATGTGCCTCCCCCTTGACTGGGATGCGTGGGTGGCAGGGACTGAATCTTGTTTGTCCTCTGCTGCCTGGCACCTGGCCGGCTCTCAGGAAAATGCTTGTTGGATAGATAAGAGGATTGGACTAGATGCCCACCAAGAGCCCTTCTAGTTCAGAGTTACTGCTTGTACCTACTCTCTCACAGGGACCCTGCCATGCCTTCCTCCTGGTCTGTTGTTAGTTACCATCAAGTCAGCTTCGACTCTTGTACTTCACGAGCCACAGAATGAAACGTTGCCCAGTCTGCGCCATCTTTACAATCCTTTGTTTCTTGAGTTGTTGCCAGTGTGTATTTTGAGTGCCTTCCAACCTGGGGGGCGGCTCATCTTCCAGCACAACATTGGACAATATTCTGTTGTGATGTCTAAGGTTATCACTGGCTAAAGTTTGAAAATAGGTCTTCCTAGTCTGTCTTAGTCCGGAAGCTCTGCTGAAACCTGTGTGCCATGTGTGCTCTGCTGGTATTTTAAATGCCAGTGGCGTAGCTTCCATGTTGTGTGGTTAGCTGCCATCAACTCTGACTCTTGATGACCTTATGTACAACAGAACAAAGTATCTCTCGATCTTGCGCCATACCCATAATCACGAGTGTGTTTGAGTTCTTCATTGCAGCTGTTGTGCCAGTCCATCTCACTGAGGGTCACCCATGCCCTTGTTGGTGCTCTGTCTCATCAAACATGATGTCCTCCTCTAGTGACCGGTCCCTGCTGCTGATGTGTCCAAAGCAAGAGAGTCAGGCAGTGTTCTCTTGTGATCCATGAGTTTACTAGCAGCTAATTTTGTAAAATGGATTGCCAAGCTTTTCTTAATAGTTTATCTTAGTCTGGAAGCTCCCCTGAAACCTGTCCATCCATCATGGGTGACCTTACTGATATTTGAAATGCTGTTGGCACAGCTTCCAGCATCACAGCAAACCTCAAGCCACCACAGGATGACAAACTGACAGACAGGTAGTGGCCTCCCTGTCTAATGGCCTATTTTAAAACCAGGCGGATGTTCTCCTAACCATCCCATCCGGTGAAGTCCTTCCAGTGTGGTATTCTGAGAAGAACCGTTGTGGAGGATGTGCAGTTATTTGTAGAGATTAGAAGAGGAAACCTCTGGTGTGTTTAGATCACTGCCTCACTGTTTTAGGAAAACACTCCAAGGGCCGAGTGCTCTTGAATGGAAGGATGGTGATATCGCCTCTCTGTCTTTTGCCATTGGAAGGCGAAGCCCTGTTGGTTCTGGGACGTGCAATCAGAAGTGCACCATCAGATGATCACACGGGCTCTCAGCCTTGCTTGGGTTACGTCAGTGCTCTGCGGCCAGCCACTGAGATGCCTGCATGACAGGGCCCCCAGCCTCTGGACAGCTTCCCCATGGTGGATCCGGCCGATGTTTATTAAGCTTTTACTGGGTACCCAGGGATGGTATAAAATAGGGCCAGGGCAGATCCTTGTCCTGTTTGCTCAGAAACCATGATCTGGGGCATTACTTCCTCTGCTCAAGGCTCTGACAGCATCTTGTATGAAAAATGCCTTTCAGAATTTAGAGCCAGGCAAACTTTGCCTCCCCTGGGAAACTAGGTTGCTTCCTCCTTTGATAACAAAGAGCAAAGTGGAGAAGGGAGTTATGTCTTTTTTGCTGACAGGAACCCTAGTAGGGCACCGGTTAAGTGCTTGGCTGCTGACTGAAAGGTTACCAAGTTGGACCCACCCAGCAGATCTGTAGGAGAAAGACCTGGCACTCTGTTCCCATAAAGATTACAGTCTAGAAAAGCCAATGGGACAGCTCAGCTCTGTTGCACAGGGTCGACGTGAGTTGGAATTGACTTGACAGCACACAACCACAGGTACCACATACATGGAAGGGCTGTCCGGTGCCTCTCCCCCATCTTTCCAAAGAAAGAGTTAAGACCCAGGGAAATTAACTGATTTGCCCAAAGTCTCTAGATTTGTCCCCACTTCTGCCCAACTCCTTTTTTTATCATACTGTCTTTCCAACTATTTCTGATTCCCTTTTTTCCTTGGCTTCTAGGAAGCTCAGAGCACAATGTGATTCCACCCAGCAGTTACAATGTATTCACTTCCCATCTGTTGTCCCTGACTCATGGTGACTCCCTACACAACAGAATGAAACACTGCCCATCCTGCACCAGCCCCATGATCAGTTGCAGTTCCCACCGTTGTGACCTGTGGGGATTTCATCTGCAGGGATTTTCAGAAGTACGTCTCCAGGCTTTCTTTCCTTGTCTGTCCTAACCCGGGAGCTCTGCTGAAACCTTGTCAGTATCCTAGCAACACACAAGCTTCCACGGACAGACAGGTGGGGGCTGCATATGAGGTGCCTCAGTGAGGAGTCCGCCTGGGTCTCTGGTATGGAAGGCAGCCATCGAACCATCCTGTGTAAGTTCATGTGTAAATTTATCTATATTCTTTATAAGTCGCCACAGGTGGTTTCTGGAAAACAGTGCACAGTCAACTGAATATAATAAATAACATTGTAGTGTGGTTAGGGAGCTGTGTCCCACAGGTCACACACGGTGTGTGTGTGTGATAAGTGCTGCTTGAAGGGTATTAGAAGTTCAGAGGAGGAGATGGCTTTTCTAGGCAAGGCAGTCAGGTTTGACTTCCTGGAAGAGATGGGGTTTGAATGAGACCTTGAAGAATGGGTAGAGTTTTGATAGGCAACAGCATCTGTACAGGTGTGCAGGCTTTAGAGCCTAAAGTCTCTGGTTAGGACCAAACAGGTCTTCTGGTGAGAAGAGGAGAGAATTGGTCTTGAAGCTACAGTGGGAAGCCTGGAGAGGCCTTTTCAGATCCTCCATGGCCTCAATGGAGAGTCTGAGATGAGAGCAAAGAGGTCCTCCCCTGCTAAGGACGAGAGGCTAAGGCCAGCAGAAGTGGTGATCTGCCCAGACCTCTCAGCCAGCCTGGAGCCCTTGTCTGCTGCTGACCAGTGTGCACTCTTTAAACCAGAGAGGCCAATGACAGGCAGCGGCCCTGGGCCTTGGTCCTTTTTTTCTGTACAATGAGTACAAGAGGACCAACTTCCTCATGCCTAGCCCAGCAAACACCATGACAAACCTCAGCTGCACCTCTGTGGGCAAACACTAAGAGTGCTGTTAGGAGGTGGTCACTTATCTTACCATGAGCCATAGTAGTGACAGCCGCCCTTGCGAGAGAATGAGAGGACAGAGAGAAATCATTCACCAGGAAGGGTTCCGGTAGCAGGCAAATCAAAAACCCAAGCGGCAGCCTTGAGGAGAGAGCCTTGCAAAGGCAGACCCACACCTCACCTCTTCTGAGGTCTCCCCCTCCTTCCAGGCCTTTCCTTGAGTGCCTGCTCCCTGCAGCTTCTTCTCTGATGCAAAGGGATCTCACCCTGAATCAGGGAGATCAGAGGTTAAGGTCATGGACGTGAGCTGGAGTCCTGGGATCAGGGTAAAGGCACAGAGTTTTCAAGAGCAGCAGCAGGCCCTGGGCTGATTCTAATCTCAGAGCAGAAGCAGAGAGGCTGCCTCCCTCGAGGATCGAGGAGTACCAGCCCAGTCCAGGAGAGCACCTCTGTTTACAGTGGTACCATTTGTCATATATTGCATCGGTACACGCAGTACTTTCACAACCACTGTGTTTCATCTGAGCTCTCCAGAATGCCTGAGAGATGAAGAGGGACTGTTCCCTGCATTTTACAGAAGAGTAAACAGGCCCAGAGAGGTGCAGTAACTTGCCCAGGTTTGCACAGGTAGTGGTGAGCTGAGCCAAGACTTACACCAACACCACTTGGCCCCAAGAACAGTTCTTCCTCCTTGGCCCTCACGATGCTCCACGTTTAGATTCTTTCCTTCTTACGGCTTCCCCAGTAAAGGGAGCTTGCCTGCCACTGTTGTCATGTGACTGTTCCCCCGTGTATCTTCAGTGTCTGGAATAGGGCCCGTTGTTTGTTGTTTGGAAATGTTTGGTCATTGAAGGCTGCAGCGGCAGGGCAAGGCCGTTGAGCAGATTCTCCTATTGGGTCTGTCTTGGGAGCTAGAGAAGGGCAAAATCTCTATGGATGTGTTCTTAATCTGGGTTCTCTAGAGGAACAAATCCAGTGAGACGTGTGTGTTTAAATATGAGACATATATTTATGAGAAAGAGAGATAGGGATATATGTACTTCTAGGGATTGGCTGATGCATTTGTGGGAATGGCAGGACCAAAATTCATAGGTCAGGCAACAGGCCAACACCCCAAGATTTGTAGGTCAAGCAACAAGAAGAGTGCAGGATCAAAAGAGAGCGAGAGATCTGCCAGAAGATCGGCTTGTATTTTGGAAGCAGGCCCCACCCCAAAGGGAACACCCCTTTCACCTGATTAGTTGAGCACATCATATCACGTCATGGAAGGTGATGGCAACACATCATATCACATCACATCACAGAACAATAGCCAGTCCCGTGTCTGGCCAAACCACTGAGAATCATAGCCTAGCCAAGTCACCATATAAAATTAACCATCACAGTGGGTTTCCCTCCTCAACCCTCTTATACCCCTAACTAGAAGGGCCTTTTGCTGCCGAAGGGTGTCCCAGTGTCTCCTTTGCACACAGTTACAGGTAGGAAGTGCTTCATCTCCTCCATGGGCAAGTGTTGGCACCCAGTGTTGGCCTTTTTAACAGAATTAGTCTTTCCTAAGAGGAGCTTGGGGGCAGTGGTGGTTTAGTGGTAAAATTCTTGCCTTCCGTGCGGGAGACCTGGGTTTGATTCCTGGCCACAGTACCCCATGCACAGCCACCATTCATCTGTCAGTGGAGGTTTGTGTGTTGCTAGGGTGCTGAACAGGTTTTAGTGGAGCTTCCCGGCTAAGAGGTTAAGACTAGGAAGAAACGCCTGGCTATCTGCTTCTGAAAATGAGCCAGTGAAAACCCTATGGCTCACAGTGGCCCAATCCACAGTGGTTCTTGGGGATGGCACAGGACTGGGCAGTTCCATTTGCACCAAGTCACCATATGTCGGGGCCAAAGAAACAACCGCTAACAACTGCAGAGGAGCTCAGGGGGACCCTTTGCCCCAAAGAATGACCTTAAGGAGGCATTTTGGGGCTCCCCAAACCCAAAAGTCCTGGCCTTTTTCCTCCTGGATTCTGTACTGTGGAACCTTTCCAAGCATGTTTTGCCCTCAGGTGCCCTGTTGGGGTCAGTGTGTGAGGGAGACAGATGCAGTCACCTGTCTCTCTCTTTGAGGCTCTTTGACTCGAACTGGGGGGTGGAGTGAGGTGTGTGCTCTCTCCATTTTGGTCCTCCCGGCCTCACCTGGCACAGCCCTGGGGAGGGCCCACCAGGAGTCCTGAGCGGGGCAGGTGAGAGGGGGACTTGCTTAGGGGAGGACCATGAGTCTCCCAGCTGACCCTGCTGCCTGTCCGGACAGCCTGTTGGAAAGCAGTTTGGAAGGGAGGTGGAGGATGGGGTGGGCTGTGCTGGGCAGGAACCTGTGGCCTCTCTCAGCTGTCAGCCATGAGCAGCTTTCCAAGTCAGGGCGCCGGTGTGAGGCCACAAGGCCGGGCTTCCCCGAGGTTTGGAGCCTCTCTGGAGAGCTCTTCCATCCCCACCCTCTCCCGTTAAGGACCTATTACCCTTAATTGCTTTTCTTGGCTCTTAGTAAGAATTGAGTTTTCACTTGTATTTTTTTTTTTTCTTTTAAAAGATGGAAAGAAACCAAACATTTTTTTGCAATTAGAGTTTTTCCCTCTTGGGTAATTACATTGAAAGAAAGCATTTAAGTCTTATGAAAACCACACTTACGTGCAGCTCCACGAACAGGGAGCAAAAACCTGAGCGGGGCAGCCCACCGTGGAGGCAGCTCAGTGGGTTACCGTGTACGGAAACAGTTGCTTCACATTTATTTTGGGTTGGCTGGTTGTAGCATATTTCACTTAGTTCCTCAGTGTTGTGCATCTAACAGGCCAAACGTTTACTGTGGTTTAACCATCTGGTGGGTGGGAGGCCTGCAGCCTTCCTGGGTGCAGTCAGCAGCTACCAGTGTAAAGGAGATTTGTTGAATGTTTAAGAAGCCGACACTAAAACACCATTAATAACAAAGCCTCAGGAGCCCTGAAAGCACTTTCACTTGTTTAGCCATCAGTTGGACATGCATAACTTAAGACTTCATTTTTTTCCCTGGTGTGGGACACTTTCCAATGCAGAGAAGCAACGTCTGGAAAGTGGCTTCATCAATTGGTCAGGACCAAGACTTTTATTAGCCCCGTACGGATCCAAACCCATTGTCATCAAGGCAATGCCAATTCATAGCGACACTGCGGGACAGAGTAGAACTGCCCCATAGGTTTTCAAGGCTGCCACTTTATGGAAGCAGACTACCTCATCGCTCTCCTTCAGAGTGGCTGGTAGGTTTGAACTGCCAACCTTTTGGTTAACAGCTGAATGCTTTAACCATGATGCCCCCAGGGCTCTTTCTAACATGGAGTTGTTGTTGTTGTTGTTATGTGCCGTGGAGTCAGCCCTGACTCATAGCGACCCCTCCTTGGGTTTCCGAGGCAGTATCACTACGGAAGTAGGATTGCCCAACCTTCCTTCCGAGGAGTGGCTGGTGGGTTTGAACCACCAGCCGTCTGGTTAGCAGGCAAGTGTCTTAGCCCCTATGCTACCAGAGAGGAGCGAATTAATGTATACCTCTGGGATGCAGCCTGACCTACGGAACGAATTCCTGCCATTAGTGTGCAGTTGAGTGCCTGTCCTGTGCTGTGATAGAAAGTGCTAGTTTTCCTCCAGCTCACAGCCTTGGGTGACTCACGGTAGCATCATGGGTTCATGGTAATGACTGCTGGGTTGCTTTTGGAACCAGCACAATTTGTCCCGCATTGCTTTGACACCAAAGTTTTATAGCACTCAGTTTTCACCCATTTTTCATTTTACCTAGGCTGTTCTTTCTCGCCCCTGGCAAAAAGTTCTCTGTTCTGAGAAATGTTCTGTCTGACTTTGCAGCAGGAAGGGGTAAAAAAATAAAAAAATCTTATGAATCTGAGAGCCGGAAGGAACATTGGAAAAAACCAAGTCCAAGGATTTGACCTTTCCATGGGGAGGAATGACTGTTCATTTCCCTGAAACCTTAAGGTTGCAGGGCTAGCTGTGGGCTGTTAGCAGGTGAGAGGATTGGATTCCAGGGCAGGGCTAGGGGACTGGAGGCTGGCTCATAATGTCTGGGACATCCACTTCATCCAGGTCGGTCTTGGTGGCCTTGTGGCTGCAAGCTGGGTATTTGGTGGGGTCAGGCTGCTGATACCCAGGCCATACTAACTGTAATCCCATACTGTGGACCTTTCTTGCTATCAAGCAGGGAGAAAGCTGCTCTGGGACCCCTGGTCCAGCCCAGCTGCTCCACAAGCTGGGAGGAACCTCTCGTTTTTGGGTCACCGTGCCTGGCACTGTGGCTGGCGGGGGGGCACGGGGATCCGGTGCCTGGTGACTTTTACGGGGGAGGAAGAGGCTAGAGGTCCAGCAGCGTGTCCAGAGCAGCCAAGTCTTGTGTCTGCTCTGGACGGAGAATGGCTGGAGGTCTCAGACTAAATAAAGCCAAGCCCTTCACTGTCATCTTGGCAGCCTCCTGGTGCTCGGGTGCCCGGGCCCGTCAGTAGGGCCCTCCAGGATGGGGAATGAGTTCTCTTTCTTTTGCTTCCTCAGTGCTTGGCCTGGTTCTGAACTTGGAAGAGGGTTTCATTGAATCTCTGAATGGAAGAAGACTTGGGGAAGGTGGTCTGTGGGGAAGGGGGAGAAAAAGCCATGTCCAGAGAAGCACGGGGTACAGAGCCAAGGACCCCCAACATGAACACGTGGCCCACCAGTCCTCCCTGGTTACTGCCTGCCAATCACTTCCTTCTTTCCCTAGAGTTTTATCTAGGTGCTTAGAGTCACCCCAAAGGGTGCCGAGCCTGGCAGGCATGCAGGTTCCAGCTTTCTCTCCTGAGGCTTGTGGACTAGGGAAAGTGGGAGAGGACAGGATGGGCAGGGGGAACCCCAGCAGAAAGGAAGAGGCCTGGAGGGGAGGTGTTGGGCTCAGTAGGAGGTTCTGCCTCTGGCTTGCTTCTGGCTAAGGGACAAAGAGACGGGCCTGGGGGTGTTTTAGAGGTGGAGCTGCACCTTTCCTGGGTGAGTCGTGCAGTGAGGCACTGTACCTTTCTGGGCCGAGGTTTCTGCATCCATCAGCCTCTCGGGGAGCTCTGTGCATCAGTGAGAGGGAGCATCTTTCTGTGAATTCTAAGATGAGATCTTTGTTAAGTGTTGGTGGTACAGAGCCTTCTGCCTGCCTGGGCCTTCCTGGGGCTGCCATCACCTGGGCCCTGCCCTTGTAGAGGTTCCGAAGCAGCTCCAGGAGTAGGAGCCAGGCATGAGCCCTTGCTGGTTTATACAGACAGCAGGAGGGGAGCCTGGGGACACAGAGTCTCCTGAATCGTTGTCCCCTGGGTCCCTTCTCCGGCACTCCAGGAAGTCAAAGCCCAAGGATGGTGTCTCGGCCTCCTGGGGAGGCTGAGTCAGAGCAGAAAGCCAGTCTGGAATTCACTAAGTCACACTTGCCTTCATTAGACTAATTAACTTTCAGTGTACATTAGCTCCCTCGCTCACTTATGAAATCCATTATGGGGCCGGGCTGGGAAGCTGAGCAAGCATTTGCACACTCCCCAGTGAGGGGTGCTGCATTGCTAAGTCAGAGCTGGTGGCTGAGGAGCTGCACGCATCAAGTGTGATTTTAGGGCCCTTACAGATCGGCCATGATGTTGTTAATCGTCATATCCAGAATCAGAAGCTGTGAACCTAACATGGAAGAGGGAGATCTCAGTGCCAAGCAGGAAGAGCCAGGAGTGGAGTGTGTCCTTTGGACTTGGGATCCCTGTGCTGAGAACCTCCTAGACCAAGGAGACAGAGACAGGGAGCTGTAACACAGGAGACAGAAGACACGGCTGCTCAAGATAGCAGGAACCAGGAAACTGGCAGGAGATGGTGCAATGGGCTGCCTGCCCTGCGGGGCGAGGGCTGAGTGCCTTCAGGCAAGAGGCTGCTGCTGGAGTAGGGTGCCTCTGGACACTTAGGGCAGAGCTGAAGAGCTTTATGACATGGCCCCAGCAGGGCAGAGGCTAGGCTGAGGGGCCGAGGGCCAGAGGGGGCTGTCTGTCTGTGGGCACAGGTGAGAAGAGGCTGTCCTGATAGAGGAACTGTATGCTGAGTGCTCCTGAGCCTGGATTGTGACCTGTTACTTACCTCTTAAACCCTATAACTGGAGACACCTGTTTATAAAGTAAGCTGCTAAGCTTCTTGATGAAAATGTGGAATCATTGGTGTGCTCAGTCTACTTGGGAGTGGCAGGGGCAGCTTTGCGTTTCTGTCCTTGTTGAGAATTCCAAGGTCTCCTTCACCGAAATCCCTGGGCCCCTGTTTCTATCCCAGGAAGGGGAGGTATTTAGAGGAAGGGAGATGTCAACCAGTGGTTGCACACCATAGGACTTTGTCTTGTAACCCCTAGAAAATGTTGGCCAGAAAACATGAGGTCAGACCAGAGGGAGCCCGTGCCCCATGGAAAAGCCCTGCAGGGGGGTGACTTATATCTTGTGCTCCCAAGCATTTACTGCCTCCTTTGGATGCATTTGGCTGCAAGAAGCAGAAGTCAACTGAAAGTGGCTTCAATAGCCTGGACGATAGGAGGCAGTGACCCAGGTTCAGCTCACCAGTTCACCAAGGCCACCAAGAGCCCAGGCTCTTTAATCTGTCACTCTGGTCCCATGTCTGCAGTGCCTCCCTGCCTGATAAAACACTGCTGCAGCCACCTCAAATGCCATCACATTGTCACGTGACAATGCCCAAAGGCAGTAAAGGAAGGGTGTTTCTTAGGACCTGTTTCACTTTTAATTAGGGGCTGTTGGAGGGTTTAAGTCTGAAATGGCTAACTCATGTACACACAGTGGGACCCGACTTCATGTGACATTAAACAAGTGTTTGCTGAGAAAAAAAAGACTGTGGAAAGTAAACCAAGGCATAGGCTTTCTCTGCTGCTGTTAACAGAAATACCACAAGGGTAAGGGTTAGGGTTAGGGTTAGGGTTGTAGGTGGCTTTCACAAACAGAAATGGGTCTCCTTACGGTTAGAGGCTACAAGTCCGGGGAAGGAAGGAGTTACTCTGCTCTCTCTCCTCTCTCTCTCTCTCTGCTCTGGAGAAAGGTCCTTGTCTCTTTCAGCTTCTGCACCTTGGTTTCTGGGGAGCTTCCCAGGGCACCCATCTTTCTCCCATTTGTGCATTCTTCTCAGGATCTAATCTTTTATATCTCAAAAGTAATGGATTTAAGCACACCCTGCACAAATCCTGCTGCATTAACCTGACAGAGAACACCCACTCCCCTTGGGTTTTAACCACAGGTAGTAGAATCTTCAACACGTGCTTTTGGGGGATACAATTCAATCCGTAACACACAGGCAGACGGAGATGGAGGGGCCCAGTAAGCATAAGCAGAGACTGCTTTCTTTAGCACTAATTTACATTTTTATTTTTTATTCTTTGTTTTAGTTTAAAAATTTTTAAAGTAATATGTGTTCATAGTAAATTGACAAATATAAATTTTAAAAACCAGAGTCTTGAAACATACAAAATGAAAAGTATGGTTTTCCTCAGTTCTAAACAGTTACGTTTTTCTCTTTTTATTTTGTTTTGTTTTGCCTTTTTGTGTGTTTGTTTTGTAATTAACCTGAACATAATAGAGTCAGTGTGAATTGTAACTGACTCAACAGCAATGGGTTTTTTTTTTTTGAACCTATAGGTCTGTAGGTTTGTGCCTGCCTCTGGGAGGGGCCTGTCCTCTCCTGGCCAGTTCTGCCTAACCTCTACCCTTAGTCTCCTGGGCTGGCAAAGCGCAGCGGAGCTCTGGTGGGTAAGGTGCTGACTCGTGTGGGGAGGGCCCAACCCACGGACAGCTGGTATGGTGGTTTTCTGTTGGAATTTTGGTTCACATGACTAGGTCTGAGGCTAGCCCACAGGCAAACACATGACCCACCGTGCAGCTGACTTACTGAGCGGCAGTACTGCCACTGTCACATAAGAGTAGCTCAGGCTCATTGGCCACTTGTCGCAGCCCACGTTCTCATTTCACATACAGCAACTCTGTGGAGTTAGCCCTGTGGCACAGATGAGGAAACTGAGGCCCCGAGAAGTAAAGTAAATTCCAGTCCAGGCAACCTGGCTTTGTACCTGTGCTGAACTGTTTCATTAGACAATTTGTAGCATAGTGAACATGTACATGGGCTTTTGAGGGCCCAGCTTGGCATCTAAGCCTCACGTAAAAGGTGTTTGTTTTTCAGTAATACTGGGTTTTTGGTGAATGTTTACATAGTTTAGGTTTCTATTCAACATTTTCTACATGGATTGTTCAGTAACATTGATTACAGTCTTCATAGTGTGTGAACATTTTCATCATTGCTGTTCTGGTTGTTCTGTTTCTCTGAATCTCATTTCCCTGCCCCCTTACCTTCTCATACATGCTTTAAAGTCATTTTTGACCATTTCATCTGATATCAAACTAAACTCACTGCCCTCGAGTTGGGTCCAACTCATAGCGACCCCTCCTTGGGCTTCTGAGGCGGTTTTGCTATGGAAGTAGATTGCCCCATCTTTCTTCTGAGGAGTGGCCATTGGGTTTGAACCGCCAGCCTTCTGGTTAGCAGTCAAATGCTTTAGGCACTATGCCACCGGAGCTCCCTCATCTCATATTGTTGTTGTTGTTATGTGCCGTCAAGTCGGCCCCAACTCATAGCGACCCCTCCTTGGGTTTCCAAGGCAGTATCACTACGGAAGTAGATTGCCCAACTTTCCTTCTGAGGAGTGGCTGGTGGGTTTGAACCTCTAGCCTTCTGGTTAGCAGTCAAGTGCTATGCTACCAGAGCTCCCTGATCTCATATAGATGATTATTTTTAAAAGATCGCAGTATTCACAGTTGATATCCTTTATTTTGTGAGCCAATCTGTTATTTAGCTAAAAGGTGACGTCAGGGGCTAGTTTTGGTGCAAGGTTTTTGTTTGTTTTTAAGTGGGAAAGTTTGTCTCCTGGTGCCCCTGGAGAAGGGAGCGTTCCTTATTTTCAAGGCTTGAGCAGAGCCTTCCCGAGGCCTGTAGGAATGGCATTTAGATGCACTTAGAGGCAGACTGTTTTGCACTTGCCCACACAGAGCTATTGGTCCAGGACCTGTGGGTGGCAACACTTGATCCCCTCCAGGAGCATGGCATGGTAGGGGCGTGGCATTACTGTGTCGGGTGTGTGGTCACTTGGTGGCCCTGGGTTGCTGAGCCCTGTGCTGCTGGAGCCAAGTAAATGCTCCTCCCATCTCAGCCCCACACAGATGCTGGGCTTCAGAGGTTTTATTTTTAGCCCCACAGCCGGTGTGATTCCATCACTATGGAGATGCTGGGGCGTGGAGGGGTGGGCAAGAGGCCTCACGCTTTCCCTGGCCAGAGTGAACGGGATCCTGCTTCCTCCTCGAATGAGCTTCCCCAGGCAGGTGGGCTTCCTGGTGAAGAGTTCACTCACTGTGTGTGTGTGAGAGAGAGGGTGTGTCACAGAGACATGCACAGAGACACAGAGATGCTGCTGCTGTAAATACCAAAATCTGGGCTCATCACTGGGTGAGACTGCCACAGCTGGCCTGTGCTTTGGCTGGGCTCCGGATGGACTGCACTGGGGTCTTGAAGCCCAGTTTCAGCTGAGCTGTTTGACCTTGGGCAGGGCTGTGTCACCTCCCTAGGCCTTTTTGTCCTCACTTGACAAGGTGGGATGATAGTTCCTGCCCTACCTGCTCCTCTGGACTTGGTGACATAATAGATTCAGGCAGACTCTGAAAGTATGTAGCAGGACTGGACAGTGTTTCATTCTGTTTTACATGGGGTCGTTATGAGTTAACTAGTGAGGGACGGGCTGTGTGCACGCGTATATGTGTATGTATCGGATCACTGTTCACAGGCCAGCGTTCCACTCGGTAGACCAGCCACATGTTCTTCCCACTCCTCCTTGGTCTCTGCTTTTGCCTGCATTTGACGTTTTCATCAGCCGAGAAGAGAGGAGATGGAAGAGCGTTCTCTTCCCGTGAGTTATAGTAAGAGATACGTCTGAAGCGTTCTCCTTCCCGTGTCTCAATTCTCTAGTGCTGCTGCAATGGGAATACCACAGGTGGGGGTTTTACGGACAGAAATTAATTTTCTCGCAGTTTGTTGTCGTTAGGTGCTGTCAAATTGGTTCCAAGTCATAACGACCCCGTGTGCAACAGAACAAAACACTGCCCAGTGCTGCGCCATGCTCGCTGTCACCGCTGTGTTTGAGCCCGTCATCGCAGGCAGTGTGTCTAACCATCCTGTGGCAGACCTGCCTCTCTTTTGCCCTCTATTTTACCAGGCATGACATCCTTTTCCAGGGACTGGTCCCTTCTGATTACATGTCTAAAGTGCACGAGATGAAGTCTCGCCATCCTCCTAGAAGTCCGAGTTCAGGGCGCCGGCTCTGGGGGAAGGCTGGCTCTCTCGCTTGGCTGTGGGGGAGGGTCCTTATCTCTTCCGCTTCTGTTTCCTGGTTCCTTGGTCTTCATGTGGCACGTGTTGTCTCTCCCCTCTGCCAGTGCTTCCTGCCCTGTGCTTAATCTGCTCTTTGTAGATCTGAAAGGTGGTTGGCTTAAAACACATCCTATTGTACTGATACGGCCTCATCAACAGAGAACGACCTGTTCCTGACCTGGATTACATCTACCAGTTTAGGGGTTTTGGATTGACACCTGTATTTTGGGGGGACACAGTTCAATCTTTAACATTCCGCCTATATGAGTTTATGAAGATACTCGTTCTTCTGTTGGAGCTGTAGCCTCCGGAGGGAAGAACTTGCAACGTTTGTGCCCTTCCTCCAGTGGACATACCCTAGGCTCAGAGGGGTTATGATTTGACCAGAGACACACAGCCAGTGAGCACCAGAGGTGAGCTAGAATCTTCTTGACTCTTCCGCCTGTGTTCTTTCTGCTCACCTGTGAGTGGAGAGCCACGGCTGTGAAGAGGAGGCTCTTGTGAGTTTGCCCCGGCACACTGGCTTTGCAGGACTTGTTCTCTCCTCCCTATAACTCTCAGGTTTTCAGGGCACTTAGAGCCTCATATTTGAGTGTTGTATTTATGGAGCACCTAGTGTATCCCTCACAAACCAGGTATTAGGGGTGGGCATCCTGTGTTTGAAGCCTGGCTGGGCTGCCAGCTTGGCAGTGAGGCCTGCTTGCTTGCTCCCTAGTGCTCCTCAGGGAGGGCATTCCTGACAGTGGCTGTGCCAGGTCACCGGGTGTGACACCATTTGTTGGTCTGGAACACTTATGTACCTGACATTGGGCATGTCCTTTTATGGCGCTTGCCTGCTCTCAGTGAATGGAAAGACAAATAACTTTTCAGAGAGCAGATGCCAACTGCCTGTGTTTCCTCACGCCCACAGCTGAAGGGCAAACGGGTGGCAGCTCCTTTAGCCCCACAGGGATCGGGCAGCAGGTGTGCAAGACTGGAATGCATGGCAAGACAACATGCAAATGGCTGCATTTGAGGCATGGCCCCTGGCCTGATATGTGGCCTTGAGAAGGTCCCATCCTCTCTCAGAGTTTCTGTGTCTTGACTGGCTTTTGCCAGTCATGGAGTTTAAAGGAGAATGTATGGGAAGGTGCCTAACACGATGCCTGGTACCCAGCAGGTACCATGCTCATCCTTGTGCCTGGCCTGGATGACTTGCTGGGAACTTGGTCCCCTCTATTGAGAGGTCACAGTTGGCTGAGACCACTTGCATCAGGACATTATACATAGACTCAGGCTATGAAATGCCTCTGGAGGGGCTGAGGAAGGTATGGATTGTTGGCAGGGAGAGGCTTAATGATTGGGTGGCACAGGTGGTGGGCTTTGGAATTCCAGACTGAACCAGATTCTCCCTCTGCCGCCTCCTACTCTACAGGGGAAGCCTAGGTCTTATTCTCTATTACATCTCCATATTTCTTGAATGTATGAACAGATGGATGGATGCATGCTTGTATATATGACAGATGGATAGATAACTGGTTAGATGTGGATGTGTATGGATGGATGGATAGATAACTAGATGGATGGATAGATGGCCAGTTGTATGTACATATGTCCATGTGGTTAGTTGCATGCATGTATGGATGGATGGATGGATGCAGGGGTATGAAAAGCCATCCTTGTATGTCTTCCCAGTCTGCCCAGGTGTGTTGATGTAGGAGGTCATCTCTGGCTACCTGGGTGTGCTGCAGGGGGCTCCAGGATCAACCTCTCCTCCTGGGCCAGGCCATGCTACCTTCGCCCTCTGTGCCCTGAGCTGGAACTCTGACAGCCTCTGGACTCAGCCAGTTCACAGGTGGAAACAATAGTGTTTGTTACAGGGAAAGTCCTAATGTGTGGGTGTTCTCTTCTTCTCCTCTGCCCAGCATCTCAAAGTTCTCTTTGGTTTGTTGTCCCTTCCCCTCGAGCAAGAAGGATTAGGATGGCTTTATGGCCTTGGGCAATCAGTTCGCCTCTGTGAGCCTTCTTAGCCTCTGTTTGCAGCTGAAGAAGGCTGAATGGAAAGCTTCTGTAGGGCCCTTCCACTTCGTGTCCACTGTTTTACTGTTGGGAAAATTGCTGGACAGGAAAGCATGCCCTTAGGCAACAACAGACAACAGGTCACATGTCCTTGTTCCCAGCCTGTCCCTGAAGCCTCTGGGCCACCAATTATTTGTGCAGTGATTCCTCAGAGAGCCTTTGTGAGTCTGTGCAGCCTTACCCCCTGCAGGAAGCCCTCCACAATCGTTGTTGTTGTTATGTGCCATCGAGTCAGACCTGATCATAGCGACCCCTCCTTGGGTTTCCGAGGCAGTATCACTACAGAAGTAGATTGCCCCATCTTCCTTCCAAGGAGTGGCTGGTGGGTTTGAACCGCCAGCCTTCTGGTTAGCAGTCAAGTGCCTTAGGCACTACGCCACCAGAGCTCCTACACAATAGCCTGATTGATATTTAGTTCCTTGGTCCTCGACATGCAAAATGACACAGCAGTTCACAGATCCCAGTCTGCCGTTTGGATGGTGTGTTGTTCTTTCCGTGTGTGTGTGTGTGTGTGTGTTGTTCTTTGTGTGTGTGTGTGTGTGAGACTTAATGGTCTTTGTAGGCAGGAACCATTTGTTTGGTGTCTCTCTCTGCTCCTCGAGGACAGGCTACCAGCATGGGCTCAGGACACTGGGTGTGGACCACTCATAAGCAGAGGATTTAATTCTAGGAAATATACTAAAAGAAAAAAGAGGAAAAAGCAAAACAACATAACAACACACAGTTACTTCATGGTGGTGGTGGTGCTAGCTGCTATCAAGTCAGCCCCTAACTCATGATGAACCCCTGTACAACCCAGTGCCGTGCTGCCCAACCCTGCCCCATCCTCGTGGTGAGCTGTGGAGCAGACAGTCATGCTCTGTAGGGTCTTCACTGGCTCATTTTCTGTTGTAGATCCCCAAGCCTTTCTTCCTGCTCTGTCTTCCTCTGGAAATTCTGCTGAAACTTGTTCAGCATCCTTGCAGCACACAAGCTGCCACTGACAGACGGGTGGGGGCTGTGCATGAGGTTCACGGTGGGGATCCGACCCGGTCTCCCGCATGGAGGGGAGACCTCTGCTCCTGAACCACCACTGCCCCAGTCCTTTCAGTAGATGCTGGGAAAGCCATGGTCAGGTCCACTGGCCATTGAGGGACAGGCACAGATTTCAGCGTGATAAAAAACATCTGAAATCAGTGACCACTCTACCCTTAATAGCGAGACACTGTGGCAGCATTTCCCAAAGTGCGTTTTGAGGAACACATAGGCTGCTGTTGGGGATTGTGGGAAAGAAGGATTTGGGGGTCAGATAACATCTGGAAACCACTGCTGTAAGAGCAGTTCTCATTAAAGTCGGCTGCAAGACAAGAATGCCTGTTCTCATCACTGTCATTATTCTGAAAATTGGAGCCAATGCAATGGGTTAGGGGAAAGCATAGGACATCTCTCTGAAAAAGGAGGTCACAGTAATGTATTTTCTGTACAGTGGTCATCTTAGATTTTCAAAGTAGACAAGCTGAACAAGTAGCAGAAGTAACACGCTAGTACGGCGGCCAATTGCAGACTTACTGCGCGGGGGCCTTAGCTTTCCTGTATGTCAGTCACCAGTGAGGAAGTGCACTGGGAAGAAACACGGTCAGGGGAGGTACACCTCTGGCCCATCTGCCCGGCTATCAAAAAACTAGTGTCTATACTTCCTGGTGAGCTAGAACGTGCGGGCTGTCTCAGGCAGCGCCACTCCGGAGCCCAGGAGCCTAGGAGACACAGGGGCGGCAGTATAAGCTACAGGGCATCCCAGGTCTGCCCTGGGTCCTGTAGCAGCTATCTCTTAGGGCGGAGCCTCACCCCTGGTGTTGCAGTTACAGAGGGGTGGTTTGGATCGGTAGACTGGGTCCTGATTCTGGTCGTCCTGGTTACTAGCTGTGGGGTTTAGGTTACGTTACTCAGCCTCCCTGAGCCACTGCCTTCTGTGAAAATGGGATGGCAGTGCCCTCTGTGCTGTCTTACTCTGCAGCACCTCTGGGAATGTTGTGAGCACATTTTCCAGTGTACGTTGTTGTAAGAAACCCTTTTTAAGCTAGGCACTGGTTGTGGATAGTAGACATGGCTCTCAGAATTCCCCTTTGTTGGCTGCTCCCTGCCCTGGCCTTCCCACAGCCGCCAAGATGAGTGGGGATGAGGGCGGTGTTTTGACCAGACCCCATGGGACGAGTTTGGTTGTTACAAGTAAATCCTGAACTCCTGCTAGAAGCAAGAACTGCTGCTGTGTTGTTAGCAGTACAAGGACACCTCGTATAGCCAGCTTTCTTGGGGGATGGGGTGCTGTTCACATCTCCCCAGTAATTATCCTTCCCTTTCTCAAAGGCATTTCTTGCCTCTTCCAATGAACAGAGTGCTAGCTATCACTGTCTTTTAGGGGTCGCTTAGTCTTTCAGCTGACTGGGGCTGCCAAGATGAAGATGCAGGCCAAAGTTCCATTGTCATGAACTGGCCTGTTCTGCAGGCTGGGGAAGAGGTTGACATGTGTCCATCTGCCCAGTGTCCCCCAGGGCTGAAGTCATTAGGCTCCTCCACTTCCTATTGTTGTTGTTGAAGGAGCCCTGGTGGCACGCTGGATAAGTGTTTAGCTGCTAACCAAAAGGTCAGTGGTTTGAACCCACCAGGCGCTCCATGGGAGAAAGACGTGGCAGTCTGCTCCGTAAGGATGACAGCCTTGGAAACCCTGTAGAGTAGTTCTACTCTGTCCTGTAGGGGAATTAACTTGAAGGCAGTGGGTTTGGTTTGGGCTTTGCTTTCTTCAAGATTGACAGCTTTGGAAACCTTCTGGGGCAGGTCTTCTCTGTCTGCGAGGGGCACTGTGAGTTGCACTCAACTCTGTGGCATTGTGTTTGGTTTTTTATTTCATTTGTTGTTGCTAGCTGCCATACCTCAGCTCCCGACTCATAGAAACCGCGTAGTGCACAGAATGGTACAGAGCAGCACCCGGTCCTGCCCCATCTCCATCGTCAGCTGCGTGTTGGACCATTGTGATCCTGGGGTTTTTACTGGCTGATTTTCAGAACTGCAGCTCCCAGCATCGAATCAGCATGCGAGCTACCATAGTATGTGACAAACTGACAGACAGGTGGTGGTGAGGAATATGAGGGTCACAGAATTAAAAGATAAGATAGTAGTGTGGTTTAAACAGCACATTTGCATGGACTGAACGCCACTACATTGTTCACTTTACAATGGCTAACTTATGTGAATTTCATCTCAATAATTTTTTTTTCTTAATCTATTTTAAGATTATTGGGATGACTAATACACATTCTTGTTACCAAATTCAAGAGGGTCTGTAGGCAGAAGGAAGACTTCTTCCATGCTCATCTTCACTCTCCTTTTTCCCTGCCCAGAGATAACCACGACTGCTTGTTCTTTTGTGAGCGCCTCACCCAACACCCTTGGCTGCAGACTGTGCTGCACCGGCTTTGTCAACTGAACAATACATCAGCCCTGGCAATATTCTCTGTTAGTTCATCTGAAGTTGCTGGGTTCTGGTTTTTTAAATGATATTTTATTGTGTTTTCGATAGAGGTTTGCACAGCACTTTAGGTTCACATTCAACGATCTCTATGCAAGTTGTTCAGTGGCATTTGGTGCACTCTTCACAGTGCATGAGCATTCTCAGTATTTCTGCTCTGATGGTTCCGTTTTGCCTGGTTCATTTTAATGGTGGTCTTGGTGTTTTTCCCTGCTGATGGGGTTTTAGATTGTAATGGCAGAAGGTGGGGGGAGACAGTGCTGCAGTGAGGACCCATATATAAGCCTCTGGGTGCACTGAGTCTCATGTCTGTGGAATGAATTTCCCAGAAGCAACACTGCTGGGTCAGGGGGTGTTGTCCTTCTCTCTTCATAGATAATGCTCAGCTGCTCTCCATAAGGCTCATTGCAGTTTGTACTCCGACTTACTGTAGGAGTGCGAGGCAGTGGTTTTTAACCTCAAAACCCCAGTCAAGGAAGAGCTTTTAAGTAAAATGAAAGTCTGGAGAAAACTCTCTATGGTGAGAGCCTTTCCTGCCACAAAAGACAAGCAACAGCAGAGCTCCTGGCAGGGCTGGCCAGGAACACCGATTGCTGTCGGGTGCCTGCTTGCTGTGACTTAGGAGGCACTCAGCGAGTGGGGTTGCACGGGTCCTTCCCAGTGTGCAGGGCAGAACAACTGCCTTGCTCCGCCCTGCTGCCCCACCAGTCAGCATGGCGAGTACTTATGGTGTCATCCGGACCTCAAATGAACAGCAGTGCTGCCTTTGGGGAGGTAATGTTCAGGGAGAGCCCAGGTGTGCAAAGGGGGACTTCAGGCCTGTGGCTTGGATTTTATAAACCACAAAAGCATTTTGTCAAATAAGGACTTTTTTTTGTTGTTGTCAGTTTCCATTTGAAGCGTTTTAAAGTGTACGGTTCAGTGGCATTTTGTATATTACAGTGTCGTGCAACCATCAACTAGCTGGTTTCAGATCTTCTCATTACCCCAAAGAGAAGCTCCGCTGCTGTCGAGTTGGCCCCCGTTGCCGTTGCCCGGGCGTGCACCACCTCTGTAATCGCTGGTGTGCGTGAGTCAGTTGTTGCACTCAGTGTGCTCTGAGTGCCTGCCAACGTAAGGGGCTTCTAGCAGCTTAAAACAACAACAACAAAAACCTCCCTGCCGTAGAGTTGTTTCCGACTCATAGCGACCTCTCCTTGGGTTTCTGAGGCAGTATCACTACGGAAGTAGATTGCCTGCCTTCTGGTTAGCAGTCAGGTGCCTTAGGCACTACGCTACCAGAGCTCCTTCTAGCAGTATATGGAATAGTATCCTGTTGTGGTCCATAGCATTTTCAGCAGGCGATTTTTGGAAGTAAGGCACCAGGCCTTTCTTCCTCATCTGCCATAGTCTAGGAGCTCCACTGAAACTTGTCCGTCGTGTGTGGCCCTGCTGGTGTCTGAAGTGCCGTGGCGTAGCTTCCGGCGTCACGGCAACACGAAAGCTACCACAGTACGCGAAACTGACAGATGGGTGGTGGGGTATAGGTGTAGATAAAGAGATTTATTTTTAGGAATTGGCTCACGAGATTGTGGTGGCTGACAGGTCCAAGATTTGTAGGGCAGGAGAGGATGCTACAGTCTCGTGTCTGGAATCCATAGGGCAGCCGGCAGACTGGGGAACCAGGCAGCCTGTCTGGGCTGCAGTCTTATGGTAGAATTCTTCTTCTCCAAGAAACCACAGTTTTTGCTTTTAAGGCCTTTCGACTGATTGGGCGAGGCCCACCCACCTGCTCTCTCTCACTCAGTGTCAGCTCATCGTGGATGTTCAGTACACCTACGGAATGCTTCTCGACAGCACCTAGACTGGTGTTGGACCAGACCACTGGGCGCTGCCTCCTAGCCAACTACAAACACATCACAGAGGACATGAGTTCTAACAAGCCCCCTCCTAGCCAACTACAAACACATCACAGAGGACATGAGTTCTAACAAGCCCTTGAGGCTGTGGGTTCCCACTGCAGGAGGACAGCCCAGAGCCCCTGAAGGCACGCCCCCTGGGAAGCCCTCCACAGTGGGAACGGCCTGCAGGGACTTGTGAGTTTCCGTTTGACTCACCCTGTCAAAGCGCCAGCACGACGTGATGGAAGAGCTGTGCAGCCTCCTTAGGTGGGTGGCAGCATGTGCTTCCCATTAAGAAAATTGGTCCTTTCAAACGGACTCCTAACGGAACTTAAAAAAAAAAATAAGAAAATAATAATATGACAATCTGTTCAACAACTCCAAACTAAAAAAAAAAAAAATTAACGTTGACCCACAAAAAATGTGGCATTAGGATCTGGTGGAGTTGTGTGGACACCAAAGTGAGGAACTTTTTTTAGGAACTATCCATATGGGATCAAAGTAATAGCAGCAACTCAAAGGTCAGACAGGGAGCTTGCGGGGCAGGGAGCTGATGGTCATGTGGGGGGGAACAACTCGGAAAAGGAGGGGGAGAGGACGGCTGCCCAACTGGAAGAGTGTCACTGAACTGTCCCTGTAGGAACTGCTGAACGGGGGTGTGTTCTGCTATGTCTGTTCTCAACAACAAAAAAGGGAAATACAATAAAAAGTTCTCATTTAGGCCGGTTAAAGGCGCCATCCTTCATGTGGTCCCAAGTGTAACAGAGCTCATGTTGCTTCAGATAAAGCAAGCTGTGCCCAATTGGCTTCTGACACTTCCCGGCAGTCCCCCCGGGATTGCTGGAGAAGTCCCCCAGGTGGCTGTGTGATCAGAGATGTCTTGCCGAGTTGACTCCCAAAAAAGGCTGTTGATAAGGGGAGGTGGCACTGTTAGGACTGATGTTCAGCCCAGATGTGTCAGGGTGAGAGCTGGCAAGCTGTCTTCTGACCTGTTGTGCACAGGCTGGCAGGGTCAGGAGGTGGCCTCTCTGGTTCCAGGGTTGTATGGCAGACAGTCTGACGGTGAGGGATGCTTAGATTTCCTGTAGTCCGGCCCCCATCAGTGCTAAGTCACAGCGTTTGTGTAGGGACATGTGTTTGACAATACTTACTGCATCCAGTAGCCAGATGGTCTAAACAACCCATCAGTGGTGTGGTATGTAAATATTTCCCATCATTATCATGGTGCCGCCGTGTTGACATTCACAAGGATGAAGAATTACTCTGAGAAGCTCTCCATCAAGAGTGAGTCGGGCCAGTTGGGGCACAGCCAGGGCTGCAAAGTTGGCCCTCCTGGTGGAGGCAGGCTGCTGTTTGGCTCTTCTGGGCTTTTCCTGCTATCACCTGCCCAGATCAGAGGCTGTTCCCTAACCTAACAACCCTGTGGAGAGTTCTCCTCAGAGCTCTTAGCTAGAACCAAACCTGCCTCTCATAGGAAACAATCTATCGCCGTTTGGAGGCTCTGTGACCCAGCCTCTTTCCCTCTTTGCTTTGCCTACTAGGAAGCACACAGCTGAGATTTATTTTCAGTCATTGGCTTACAGATGATCTTCAATTAGGAATATTGTTGCAGGTTTTCACCTTCTGTTTTGACCTCTTTAGTTTTCTTTTTACTTACCTGATTTGTTTACTTATTTATTTATTTGGTTGGCAGGGAGAGTGTAGTGAGCCTGTGTAGTGAGGTTTTTAGAAGCAGGTAGGGTGAGTGGTGCATGAATAACATGAAGAAGCTGTCTGCCGTGTGCGTGTGATCCCAGGGTGCAGAATTGGACTGCAGTCCTCCTGAGCTGCCAACTAGACTAGTAGTTCCAAGGAGCCCCTCAGTGCTGTAAACAGTTAAGCACTTGACTACCAACTGAGAGGTTGGTGGTTTGAGTCTACCCAGAGGCATCTCAGAAGAAAGTTCTGGTGATGTACTTCCAGAGGATCCTGTCCGTGGAAACCCTGTGGAGCACAGTGGGCCTCTGAAACACAGAGCCGGCATTGACTGTACGGCAGGAGGTTCGCTTTCTTTAGGTGGGTGGACATTAGGCCTGTGTATCACATGTTTGACACATAGTAGCAGTTTGGTGAAGGTTATTAGTTAGGATAAGTAATGCTAACTGCTATAATAAACAACCCCCTAATCTCAGTGCATCATCACAATAAAGGTTTCTTTGGTCTCATTCCTGTCCTAGTTGAATTGGATGCTCTGTCACTGGCCTCCAGGGATCCTTGATATTTTCACGTGGTGGCTCTGCCATCCCCCAGGGCTTCCTTGGAGTCCTCTACTGGATCTGTGCATTCACTGGCTGATGAAAGAAGAGAGAGGGGTCATGGAGGATCGCATGGGTGACCATTTACCTCGTCCAATACTGACGCCACACAGGCTGAGATGGTGCCTTGGTTGAGTTTCAAATGGCTGCTTGATGGACCCCAGTTGAGGGGCAGGCCATGGTGCACATCCTCTACTGACAGAACCAGTCCCAAAGCCCCACCTTGAGTCAAAGGGGTTACAAATGGAATTTAGGGAGAGCAAATTGGAGCAAGCCAGACTCTGTCATGGGGAAACCGTGTGGCATGAGCAAACACATTAATGAAGGACATGGAACCAGGGACAGGGTCCCAAGGGGATAGGCATGAGGATACCAGCATGTGTGGCTTCCTTGTACACTTTGATGCAAATCACCTGGACTTTGCTCAGTGGGTTATGTTCAGTGCTCCTTTCTCTCAGAATCATAGAATTGCAGATATGAGAGCTGACTGCAGAGGCCACTTAGAGGTCATCTAGTCCAACCTCTTCACTGTCCAGTGGACCAACAGGGGCCCAGAGAGGGGGGCTGATTGACTCAGAGTCAGCCAGTGGGAACACTGCCAGTGGTCATGTCATCCCACCCAGTGACATCTCTGCCCACATGTGTAAATTCCTGCTCTGGCCATGGTGGTTGGGAGTCAGGTTCTCAAGTGACAGCTGGGGTCCATCAAGCAGCTGTTTGAAACTCAGCCAAGGCACCATCTCAGCCTGTGCGGCGTCAGTATTGGACGAGGTAAATGGTCTCTTCCCAGGACTAATGGAATGCTGGCTGCTCTTAGCAACTTGGTTGGGAGAGTGTGGAACGTCTTCATCCAGCTCACATGAGAGATGGAAATTTCCCTAAAACCCATGAAAAGAGCTTGACCACTGTGTCAGTTATCCACTGCTGCAAAGCAAAGCACCCCAAAACCTAGTGGCTTAAAACAACCACCATCTGATTTGTTTTCTCACAGGGTGGCAAGTTGGGGCGGGGCTTGATGGGGACAGCTCATCTCTGCTCTACTCTACTGGTGTCCACTGGAACAGGTTCACTGGGGTGGTGGATTAATTCCAGAATGGCCCCGCTCCCATGGCTAGCAAGTTGGTGCTGCCTCTTGGCTGTATCCGCTGTGGGCTTTGGCTGTAGCATTGCTTCCCCCCATGTCACCTCTCCATGTGGCTAGCTTGGGCTCCTCACAGTGGTAGTTGGACTTCTTTCAGGCTGACCGCATCCTCCAGAACACAAAAACAGAAGCAGTCAAACCTTCTGAGGCTCAAGCCTGACACAACATTACTTCTGCTCCCTTCTGTTGGTTAAGACCAGACTAGTTAGGGCAAGGAGTCCTCGTGGTGCAGTGGTTAAGTGCTGGGGTGCTAACTGAAAGGTCAGTGGTTCGAACTCATATGCCATTCTGGAGGAGGAAGGTGTACATTCTGCTCCCAGAAAGATTACAGCCTTGGAAAACCTATGGGATAGTCCTTCTTTAAAGAGCCCTGGTGGTACAGTGATTGTTAAGCATTTGGCTGCTAAGTGAAAGATCAGTGGTTCGAACCCACTAGGTGCCCCACAGGAGACAAATGTGGCAGTCTCTCCCATAGATACAACCTTGGAAACCCAGTGTCCTGCTCTGTAGGCTGCCCTGAGCCAGAATGGACGATGACAGCAGGTTTGGTTTGGTTTTAGTTAGGGCCAGGCTGGATTAGAAGCGAAAGGACTCCACCAGGGGTGGCTGATGGCTTGGCTAATGGTGCCACCAAAGTCACGGTCCAGCCCTGGCTCCCTTGATGGATGCCTCTTGGGATGTCCTTGTTCATTGCCCAGCTTCCTGGGGCATGTCTTACTGGAGCGGTATAAACCAGACCCCAGCTGTTCCGCCCTCGGGGGAGACAGTGGTGGCTTCGCTCTTTGTTTCGTACAGCTAATGGCTGTGCCTCTTCTTACATAATCTGTTATTCTGTGCCGCACCAGGACCTGGGTACTTGTCAAAAGTTTCTGAAAGCCAGCTGTATCAGCTCCAGGCAACTGGGGGTGCAGCCTCTCCTCCTAGTATTAGTCACTCTGTGCTTAGCTAAATTTAACTTTTTATCATCCAAATGATATTTTTGTGGGCTTGGGGTTTTACATAATGCTACCAACTGCTGCAGGCGAAGAATTTCTCCTTTTTGTTATGTGTGTGTCTGTGTGTGTGTGTTGTGTGTGTACTGGTCCCCCCCCCCCCATGAACTTTTGCACACTCAAGGCCCAAGTAAGCGTTCGTTCAGTGTCTCTGCCCTCCCTGCTCCTCCAGCTCTGGGCTTTCGTCCTGCACACACAGTTCTTCTGGCTTAGCTTTTGCCATTTACTAACGGGGAGAAAAATTGCTCCTCTCAGCTTTCTAATGGTCCCGCTAATGTTTCCTTCCTCACTGGAGGTCTCTTCTCTTTGAAGGTCTCTGAGGGTTTCCCTGCTTCCTCCAACTGACTGGGGCTTCTGAAAGAGAGCATAGCTCCAGAGCAGGGCGTCTGCTGCTCTGAGGCAGAGGGAAGAAGAAGGAAGGGAGGGGAAAAGTGTCCAGAAATCAGAAGCCAAGCCCGTATGCCCGTATGTGTTTCCTGTGGCTACTGTAACAAGTCTCTACCAGCTGGGTGGTTTAAACCCGGTGGAGATTTATGGTCACTGCTCAGGATGCTGCGTGACATCTGGAGGCTCTAGAGGAGAACCCCTCTGGGCCTGTCCAGCTGCTCTAGGGTTTCTGGCCCTATCTCTCCAGTCTCTGCTTCTCTGCACATGGCTTTCTTCTCTTCTTGGTCTTCCCTTCTGCCATTTATAAGGATGCTTGTCACTGGATTCAGAACCCACCTGGTAATCTAGGATGATCTCACCTTGAGAGCTTTACCGTAATCAGATCTGCACAGACCCTTTTTCCAAAAAAGATCCTACACTCAAGGTCTGGCATGAGCACAGGGATGGGTCTTTTCTGGGGCACCATTCACCTGCCCAGAGCTCTGGTGGCATAGTACCTAAGGCATTTGACTGCTAACCAGAAGACTGATGGTTCAAACCCATCAGCTACTCCTCTGAAGGAAGATTGGGCAATCTACTCCCACAGTGATACTGCCTTGGACACCCAAGGAGATGTCGCTGTGAGATGGATCTGATGCGACGGCAGTGTGTTTGGTTTTGGTTTTTGTATTCACCTGCCAGAGTGTGTCCCCAGATGTAGGCTCTTTGCTTGTGCTAAGGAACTCAGAGCCATTCTCTCCCAGCTGGAAGGATGCAGGGTGGCAGGTGGTTGGTGGCAGGGAGCCCTGGCCTTTTCTCTAGTCCTGGCCTGGGTGGCATGGGGCAAAGATGCGGTCCGGCCCTTCTGGCTGCCCAGACCACCCGCTCAGAAATGGCATCACCTCGGGTCTCGTGTGCTCCACAGTGTGCCTGTGTGTGGGAGCCCCTGACTGTGTTTCAAAGATGAAGAAGCAAGGATCCGACCTGGAGGGTGAAATAGCAGTAGCTTTGAGGGCTGCCACAAACACTGAGCACCTACTGTGTGCCAAGCATGGTGCTAAGCACGTGACTTCATTACTGCATTGACTCTATGATGGAGATACTGGTATCACGTGTCTTTTACAGATGAGGAAACTAAGTCTCTGTTATGGATTGATCTGTGTCCCCAAAGAATATGTGTTGTAAGTCCTAACCCATGTACATGTGGATAAAGGAGTCCTCATGCTCAAAATGGTTAAACACTTGACTGCTAAAGGTTGTCGGTTCAAATCCAGCAGCCAGTCTGTGGGAGGAAGACATGACAATCTGCTCTCGTAAAGATTACAGCCAAGAAAACCCTGTGGAGCAGAGCTGCTCTGTCATGTGGGGTTGCTATGAGTGGAAGGCACTTAACAACAAAAACATACACATGGATATAATCCCATCTGGCAATAGGGTTTTCTTTGCCATGCAAGTAAGAGGATATCGGTGTGGATGTGTCTCAAGCCAATCACTCGTGACACATGGAAAGAGCAGGTCATGTATGGAAAATGGATTTGCTCTGTAAGCTCTCACCGAAATCACGATGAAAATTAGAAAGAAAAAAAAAAAGGAGAGAGAGAAAGGAGCAGTTGAGGCACAGAGGCAAGCACAAATGGGGGAAGGCAGATGCCACACTACATGACAATCACCAAGGAACCGAGGAACAGAAGCTGCGGGAGAGATAAGGCCCTGCTCCCGAGAGCTGACAGAGAGAGCCTTCCCCTAGAGCCAGACCCTGAAGCCAGACTTCTAGCCTCCTGAACTGCGAGAGAGTAAGCTTCTGTTGGTTAAAGCCACCCACCTGTGGTACTTGTGTTATAGCCGCACTAGGCAACTAAGACTGTCCAGAGAACTTAAGCAGTCTGCCCTGGCCTGCAGAACCAGGAGATGGCAGCACTAGGTTCCACCGCCCACCCGGCCCCAAGCCCCATCCTCTGGCCATCCAGTTATATTACAAGAGAAGCCACTGGTCAGCTACGTGGCTCCCCAGGACACAGCCCTGGCAAATGGCATGCTGCCTGTAAAACAAAGCAGGTCATGTATGTGGAGACTGTCTCTGGAGGGATTACCCAGAAGCCAGAACGTGCCTCTGGGGAGAGGAAGTGGGCACTGGGGACCAGACAGAGCTGCTCTCCCACTCTGTACCATTTTTAACCTTTTGCTTTTGGAGAGCTCTAGAAAATGTATATGTATTCTCTGTTCTGAGTGAAATAAAATATTTTATTACGAAATTAGGGATTTCTAGGAGTATACCGAAGAGAACTAAAAACATATTTGCCCCAAAACTTGTACACGAATGTGCACAGCAGGCTTATTCATTAGGTGGAAGCAAGCCAGGTGCCCATCAACTGAGGAACTGATGAAGGAAATGTGGTGCAGGCCTGCGTCGGAGATTGTGGGTTTGGTCCAGACCACTGCAGTAAAGTGAGAATCGCAATAAAGCGAGCCACACACCTTTTTTTTGTTTGCCAGTAGATATAAAAGTTAGGTTTTATATGACTATATAGTCTATTAAGTGTGAAACAGCATTATGAAAAA
Source organism: Orycteropus afer afer (assembly GCF_000298275.1). Classification (NCBI taxonomy): domain Eukaryota; kingdom Metazoa; phylum Chordata; class Mammalia; order Tubulidentata; family Orycteropodidae; genus Orycteropus; species Orycteropus afer. The sequence goes on from NW_006921635.1 coordinate 2,392,128, forward strand.
GTTTGAAATATTGGGAGAATTACCAAAATTTCACACAAAGACACAGAATGAGCACATGGTGTTGGAAAAATGATGCTGATAGATTTACTCGACACAGGGTTACCACAGACCTTCCATTTGTAAAACATGCACCATCTGTGAAGTGCAATGAAGTGAGGTGCAGTAACACAAGATCTGCCTGCATAGCCAGAATATTATACGGTCATAAAAAGGAATGAAGTCCTGATATATGCTATAAATGGGTGAACCTTGAAAACATGATACTAAATGAAAGAAGCCCAATGCAAAAGGCTGCATGGTGTGTGATTCTGTTGATGGAAAGTGTCCAGAACAGGCAAATCCACAGAGACAGTGCAGATTAGAGGTGGCCAGGGGCTTGGAGAACAGGCGAATCCACAGAGACAGTGCAGATTAGAGGTGGCCAGGGGCTTGGGAGAGGGATGGGGAGCGACTGCTGATGAGTATGGGATTTCTTTTTGGAGTGATGAGAAATATTGGGAACTAGATAGTGGTGAGATATGAGAAACAACTGGATTGTGTGCTGTAGAAGGGTGAGTTTTATGGTAGGCTAATTATATTTCAGGCCCTGATGGTGCAATAGTTAAGTAGTGGCTGCTCAATAAAAAGGTCTGCTGTTAGAACCCACCCAGCAGCTGCACCACAAGCTTGGTGACTGGGCCCATGAAGATTACAGGAAGTCCTATGGGACACCGCTTCTCTATCACATGGGGTCGCTAGGAGTCAGAACCAACTTGGCAGCACCTGACAACAACAATTAGATCTCAGTAATACCATCAGGAGCCCACAGATGGGACCCACGGCCGCATCACCCCAGCCTGTCTTCAGCCCCTGGACACTGCAGGGGTACCACCCTCTCAGTCCCTCTCTAGCCGTTCTTCAGCCACCTGCCTCTGGTCGCCATGTCAACAGGGATGGAAACCACAGTGTTTAACTTCAGTAGCTCCACCCACTCATTTGGAACTACTTCTTTCAGCCAGGGCCAGCTTGAAACATGTGGCCGCCTGGGCAAGCTAGCAATTTGGCACCCCATCAATATGATATTCTTTAAGTGTTTGTTTGACATTTATTTAGTGGGGATGGGGAGATACTGGTATTCTATTAATAGAAATTATATAGAGAAACAGATCCACTTACTCATTCACTTCACTGACTCAGACAGAGGCAAGGACCTGCAGAATTTTCAGGAGAGCAATGCTGACATCTCTGCTGTTCATATCCCCTCGTTTTTTTTTTTTCTTTTCTCCTGCAGTTTTCCAAATCATTCAAGAGACATATTGAAGATTTTTATTTCAAACTTAAAGGCTAAAATATTTTCTCTTTGCTGCTGGTAAACAGCAATACACCACGTATTATTTGGCTTCCAAACTTCTGAGGGCTCTGACTACGCTGGTGCCTGGAAAAGATGTGACTTCTCACAGCAAGGAGTGCTTTTGCTTGCATTTTTAATTTCCCCTTAAGGGCACTGTCTGTTTTCGGGGAGTGGACTGAAGGGCATTTACCTGTTCTGGGAGGGCTGACGGGAGGGCGCCCAGGTTAACTGGCACTGCAGCACTGTTTCCTTCCTGTGATGTTTCAGCCGCCCACTCGCAGGGCTGGCCCTGAGCTAGCTGCTGCCTGTGGACTTGCTCATTAATCTGGCCCTGCAGTGGCTTTAAAACAAACAAACAAAAAAACCCAGCATAAGCCTGTCTTAGAGTTATCTAGACAAACAGAGCCAGTGAAAGATAAAAGGGATCCCTCTCCATTGCTGTTGGAGGGTACCGTCGGATTGATTCCAACTCATAGCAACTCCATGCCCCATTGGGTTTCCCAAGCTGTCATCTTTATGGGAGCAGGTTGCCCTGTCTCTCTCCCACAAAGCCGGTGCTGTTGAACCATTGCACTGCCAGGGCTCCTTTCAGTCTTGATTGGTTTTAAGGAATTGGCTAACATTTTTTTGGAGGGCGGTAGCTGGCAAGTTGAAGATACTGTAGGTCAGGTGACAGGCTGGAGACTCCTGCAGGCTTGTGTCCCCAGATCCCTAGGTCAGGTAGTGGGAAGAATGGAGGCCTTCTGGAAAGATGTCTACTTACGGTCTGGAGGCAGATGCTCCAAAGGGAAGATGACTGTCTTTTTGCTCCTAAGGCTGCCAGCTGATTGGAAAGGCCCGCCCACAGACAGAGGTAATCTGCTTTCCCTCGGGCCAGCTGGGCGGTGCAAGTGGTTAATGTGCTCAGCTGCTAACTGGAAGGTGGTTCATCCAGAGACGCCTCTGAAGAAAGGGCTGGCTGTTTACTTCTGAAAAATCAGCCCTTAAAAACCCTCTGGACCACAGCGCTACTCTGGTTTTTTAAAACTGCTTCATAGCAGCATCTGAAGTAGTGTTTGACCAAACAGGCAGGCCCCTTAGCATAGCCAAGTTGACACATAAAATTAACCATCATAACCTCCATTTCTTTATTTTCTTAACTTCTGGATTGAGATATAATTTTCCACACCAGAGAATCCACCCTGAGCGTGCCATCCAGTGATCTGTAGTTGATTCACAGAGCTGGGCAGCCATGGCCCATGGCCACAATCCAGTGCTGTTGCCCCATGAAGTTCCCTGTACTGATTGCCGTTAATCCCTGTTCTCCCACACCATCTCTGCCCTAGGCAGCCACCAATCCACCCTTGTGGACATGCCACGTAAACGAAGCCACGCACGATGCAGTCCTGAGCACTGTGCTTTCCTGTGTGTCTTTGGCTCCCCAGGTTGCAGCACGCATTTGCAGTCTGTGCCTCCCACTTCTAAGCATATCCCAGCGTGTAAAGGATGTTTCGCTTGTCCATTTACCATGGACACATGGCCCTGCATGTATTTTCTGGACTTTACTTTTTTGTCAGGAAGATCATGTGTGTGTAGCTCACTGCCCTTGGTGATGAGAGTGCACTTTTCCTACTCATCACCACAAGCCCTGGAGGTGCAGAGGCTGAGCACTCACTGCTAATCAAAAGGTCAGAGGTTCAAACCCTCCAGTGGCTCTGTGGAAGAAAGACCTGGTGGTCTGTCCCTCTGAAGATGACAGCCTAGGAAACCCTATGAGGCAGTTCCACTCTGTTGCAGGGGTCGCCATGAGCTGGAGAAGGCACCTAACAACACTGAGAACCGAGTTCTGCTGGTCGTGAGTCAGGTTGGTCTCTCCCCATGGCACACGGATGGGTGGGGTCTGGCCCCCACAGGCTGGCATGATGCATGGTGAAGCCCTGGCCTCTGAGCTGGCTTCCTTCTCTCAAGAGTGGGGAGTCTGGCACTGGCCTGGGGACAGTTGAGGACACTATTTGATGAGAGCCCTGGAGCCTGCAGGACCAGGGTGGAGAGTTCTGAATGTGGAGGTGGGGAGTTGTTGCATCAGGTGGAGGGCAGAAGCGGGAGGCTGGGAGGTCAGGCAGGAGGGCAGGCCTGGTCACATCCAAGAGGGACTGGGCATGGAATTGGAAACACCGTCTGATTGAGGGTTGACAGTGCAGATGAACGTGTACTTACAGGAGCAGGTGCAGGGCAGAGCAAGCTTTATGCTGCTAGAGCATAAAGCCCGCAGGGGGCGATGGGGAGGCAGGCGGGTCTCTCCTTATCTCCCAGTTAGGACCTCTCCATCTGCGGAACCCCACCAGCTCTGACTTTGGGTGCCAGGGGAAACTGTCTCTGTGCCTGGTGACAGTTCTTGATTGTTGTCCTGAGCTGCCATGAAACTCTCCTGTTTTACTTTCACCTTTGCTGAGACTGCCGGCGTTGCCGCCCGGCCTGCATCTTAGGAGCCCTTGGGCCTAGCCTAGCCACCGTGGATGCTGGCACCTGCGTCCTGGTCCTGGACACCCTCCTGTGGGCCCAGCCATCCATCCCTCCTCCTCTTGTGGTAGTGATGTCACCGGTGCCACCTCAGGTAGATTCAGATAAGGACCTTCCACCTGCACACCTGCACCCTGTCCTCCTTGAGTGGGGGGCCTTGAGGCCACCCTGGCCTATGGAGTTTTGTTGCTGTTTCCTTTTTCCCATGAAACTCTGACTCTGTGATTAATGAGGGGTGGATCACACTGATCAGTGATGCTTCCTGCAGATGTTGACTAAACAGGAAGGGCTGCCGCTCTGCCTCTGGTCTTGGTAGGTTCGACATACAACAGACACTGCTGGGCAGCCGTTATTCTCCTGTGGGTAGGGCACCCTGGCTGGCTCTTAGCTGTTACTCTTGGGCTCAGCCTGGCTCTCCCCAGTCCCATTAACTAGAAAGAAGTTTTGCCTTTGAGGATGGCAGCTCCCTGCAGAGTCTGCTGGGGACCTCGGGCTCCCTGGGCACTCTGGCCTTGGTGGAGGGCAGAGGCTGGGCAGCCGCCTCACACTGCTTTCCACAGCTGTGATCAAGAACACTGTGTGTGTGCTTTCATGCACTCCCTGTCTGTAATGTGGGGCTGCCAGGTTACACACCCACAGATGGGAAACTGAGGCTGGGAAGCGGTGTTGCCTGAGGTCCCATCGGGAGCCAGAGGACATCTGGACAAGACATAGAACCTCCTAGTGCATAGGCCAGTTACTGGGCAGTGCACCTCATGCATGGGCACCACCCAGCTGCCAGCAGAGGCTTGTGTGTTGCTGTGATGCCACACAGCTTTTAACAGAGCTCACAGACTGAGACAGACTAGCAGGAAAGGCCTGCCAGTGGACGTCCAGAAATCAGCCGGTGAATCCCTCTGGGTCACAGTGGTCCACCACATCTGATTGTGGGGATGGCGCAGGACGTGGCACCGTTGCGTTCCATTGTACACGGGTTGGGGCTGACTCAATAGACGGTAGCGACTGCCAGCTTAAGCCAGAGCTCACCTCCTCTGCTATGGTATGCCTGTCCCTCCCAGCCATGTTTCTGCCTCCTTTCATGGCCCTGGAGTCTCAGCTCATGTCCTTTTCTCATGCCAAGGCCTTTGGTGGGGAGACTAGGTGGTGAGATGAGTCTCCCGTAGGCTCTGTTGAGTCGCTCTCCCTGGAGGAACCTGCTTCTTTGAGTCGTTGGGGAGGGATGATGGATGGTCCATGTAGGGGCACCAGCATGGCAGATTGAGAGGCTGGGAATGGGAGGGGTATTCATGCCAAGCTTGTGCCACGTGTCAGGGCTGGACTGTGGGTTGTAAGTGTACCCTCTCTGTCAAGTTCCCAAATAGCCCTGTGCAGTGACTATTATGGGGCACGTTTACAGGAGGTGTGGGGATTCCAGGGCTCAGAGATGGCAAAGATCTTGCCCACGGTCATACAGGTAGGCTCTAGGATTGACACTGGGCCCTGGGGCCCAGTATTAACTGGGAAGCACGTGGCATGTTTTCCAGTGTGGCCTCAGTCCACCCAGAGATGGGGCATGGTTGTGCTGCACGCTCAGGTGGGCCCCTCCTTAGCTGGGCCTCCTCTTCCTCCTGGGAAGCAGGACACCGAGTGCCCAGGCCTCGGGGCTGCCTCTAGCTGCAGCAGTGAGTACTGCCCCCCTTGCTTCTGCTCTCTGGTAGGCAACCAGCTTGTTTCTTCTAATTGCTCATTCTTGTCATTTGTAGTGAAAAGGCCCCTAAGTGCTAAGAAGTGAGAGTGCTGTGTTGTGTTTTCTTGTTGTTGTTTTGTAATTCACTTCCCAAGGTGTCTTAGCTGTCGGGATGGGGGTTGAGTAGGACTGGTGCAACAACAGCCCTGACTCTCAGCTTCTCACACTCACTTGGGTTCTGCCCTGGGCATCTGGCCCCACCTTGGGGCAGGGGTCTGCTTGATAGCTTTTCTGCCCACACAGGCCCCACTGGGGCTCTAATGCTGCCTGTCCTCACCCCAAAGGACCCTGTTCCAGCAGACTCGTTTTCCTCCTTAACAACTGCATTTCAGAGGTGGCACAGCAGTTAAGTGCTTGGCTGCTAATAGAAAGGTTGGCAGTTTGAACCCACCCAATGTCTCCATGGGTGAAGGCCTGGCAATCTGCTCCCATAAAGATTACAGCTTAGAAAACTCTAGGGGGCAGCTCTCCTCTGTCCTACAGGGTCAGAATGAGTCGAATCAACTCCACGGCACCCCCCAACAGCAGGAGAGTGGCTCCAGCAGCCCTTATCTGAAGGTTCTTGCCCACAACTGACTCTCAGGAATTTCCCTGTTTCATTCACTCCATCAGCAAATCTCTAGTGGGTAACTAGGTCCCAGGTAGTGCTCCAGGTGCGACGGATGCAGCCATGAACAGAACAGATGGCAGTGCGCCCCCATGGTGTTCATTCTCTGGTGTTCCCTGAGCATTCCTCGTACGCTGTCACCTGTATGCTTCGTTTGTACAGTCCCAGTGTCCTGGACGTCCTTGTGCTCCCCTCAGCCTGTCAGATCCCTGTTTACCCTTCAAAACCCATTTTACACCCATGTTCATCACAGCACAATTCACTATAGCAAAGAGATGGAAACAACTTAAATGCCCATCAACAGATGAGTGGATAACCAAACTAGTACATTCACGTTATGGAATACTATGCTACATTAAAGAATAATGAAGAATACATGAATCATCTTACAACAGGGATGAATTTGGAGGACATTATGCTGAGTGAAATAAGTCAATCGCAGAAGAACAAATATTGTAATATTGTACGAGCCCGTTATTGTAAAAACTGAAGGAAACATTTACTTAGGGAAGGAAACTCACTTTGTAGATTACCAGGGATGGGAGGAAAGGGGTGGGGCAGGGAGGGGGAAGGGGGAGAACCCATTTGAAACACCTGCTTTTTTCCTGAAGTTCTTTATAAACTGCCCCCATCCACGTTAGCCCCTCATTCCTCTGTGTGACGTCACTGGGTGGTGTGACTTGCACAATATGCTGGCTGTGAACTGAAAAGTTAGAGGTTTGAGTCCTCTGTAGAAGGGCCTGACGACCTGCTTCTGAAACATCCACCGCTGAAAACCTTACGGAGCCCAGCCCTGCCCTGAAACGCACGGGGCCATCATGCGTGGGGCTGATGCGACGGCAGCTGGTTTCCTGAGTGCTGCCTCAGTAAACTGCCTGCTGCTGGGACCCTGGGCGCAAGCTGCCTGGGAATATGTGGTATGTAGGGGTCTTCGTCAGTATCATCCTGAGAACCCTTTGATGTGAGTTACTTGCCTTTGTATTGCCACCCTTCTCCCCCAAATCCAGGAGTGCAGAGGTCGTGTCCTGGAGAATGGCAGCCCATGTGGACACAGTCCGGGCTGCCCTGCCTGCCCCTGAGCTCCTCTGGGGTCTGTCTGCAGGGGCCTGGAGACCCCGTGCCCAGGGGAGCAGAAGCATGGAGGGGACCTCAAAGCAGCCCCTCCTGAAGGCAGGCAGGCAGCTAGGAATGAGGCATCCTGCTCCACCTCCTCTTCTTCCTCCTTGCTCTATGAGGGCTGAGGAAGGCAGGGCTCAAGGAGCAGGTTACTATATCTAGAGAAGCCCCTTTGTCCCTTCCTGCAGGTGGGGCAGGGTGGGAGGAGGTCTGTCACGTCTCCTCACCGGGCTGTTTTCTGCATCTGTCAACCCACAGGCCAGGGCGTTCCAAAAGGGGCTCTCGCTACAGGGATCTCAGCCAGGGAGAGCAAAGTTGAGGACTGTCCCCTCTGAGTGAACCCCAGTGTGCATGGCATTTGCTGTCAGCCTTGGCACCCCCTCAGGTGGAGTTCAGCAGGGAGGGTCCCTGGGCTGGAGGCTCCAGCAGCTGCTGCCTTCCAGCATGGTTTGGGGGAGGCACGGGGCTGGAGCCCCCTGGAGGGCCCTCAGCTCAGGAAGGTGGGCGGGCTCTTCCTGCCATTGTCTCTGTGACAGGCCTCGCCAAGGTCATATCTCCTGGGGAGGAAGAGGATTACTGACAGGGCAGGGCCTCAGACCACAGCAGCAACCAACACACACTTCCCACCCGCCCGCCTGTGCTGGCCTCTCTGCCTTCTCACAAGGAGAAGGGCCCCTGCCTGGCACTCGCAGAGGCTTCTCCATGGCCTTGGCTTTCTCCTCTCCTGTTCAGCTCCAGCCTAGACCAAGCTTGGCCTGCCTGCTCCCTGGAGGTTTAGGTCTGTGGTAACTGGCATGGGAGGAGGCCTCATGATGGAGGGGCTCGAGCAGGTGGCAGGACAGAGAGGGTGAGCCGTCTGGGCCGTGTGGGGTGCTGTGATGGTGCTGCCCCTCTGTGCCTTTGCTGTCCCTCACAGTGCCTGGGGGAAAGCCTTGTCCCCTCCTGCCTTCTCCCGCTTCATTTGTTTGTGGAGGTGATACTGTGGTGTGTGCATGTACGCACATTCACAAATACATGTGCACACATGCATACCATGCGCACACACATATAGTCATGCACAAATCCATGCACGTGTGCATGCACACACCTACACCATGTAGAATGCACACACTCTCTCACGTGCACACATATACTCACGTGTGCACACATACACTGCTCAGGACCGAGCAGGAGTGCAGAGGGCTGCAGCCAGAGATTGCCAGACTCTCCCCTTCTTCCCACATCTCAGCTCCTCCCTCCCTGTGCCCTTTCCAGCTCCTTGGTCTACCTGCCCCCAAGCCTCCGGGTCCCCCTTCCTGGGTTTGCCCCACGGCCTTAGGAGGAACATGGCTTCCCGAGGACACGGTTGGTTCTGCCACATGCCTTCTCTCTGTCCACTGAGATGCCCGGCTGGGCCTTTCCCTGTGCTCGGCTGCGGCGTGTCACTGGTTGGCCTTCTGATGTCGAACCTACCCGTGCATTCCTCGGGCAAACCCCACTGGATTGTCGCATATGATCCTTCCGCTCTGCTCTTGGGTTCAGTTTGTTAGTGTCTTGTGGAGGATTTTTCATCTATATTCACAAGGGAAATACATCTGTGGCTTTCTTGTGTCATCTTTGGCTTTGGTGTCAGAACAGTGCACACCTCATAGAGTGAGTTAGGAAATGTTCCCTCCTTTTTAACTTTCTGGAAAAAATTAAGAAGGATTGGGGTTGCTTCTGTAAATGTTGGCTTGAATTCTTCTATGATGCCTTCTGGTCCAGGACTTTATTATGGGGAAGTTTTTAATCACTGATTCACTCTCTACTTGGCAGGGGTCTGTTGAGATCTTCTGTTTTCTCCTGAGTCAGTGCAGGCTTTGTGTCTTTCTAGGACTTCCTCTGTCCCCTCTCAGTTATCTGATTCTCTAACATTTTTTTTAAGTTTCTGTAAGGTCGGCTGTACTGTCCTCACTTTTGTGCCTGATTTTAGATGTTTGCATCTTATCCAAGAATGGACTCTTTTCAAGCAGGTGCAGAGCTGTGGTCCTCTGGCCTTCACTCCTGCCCCTCTTCTCACACACTGTGGAGGGTCCTCTGTGCCCACGTGGCTCTCCAAGGGGGCACATGTGTGCTGAGCTGCACACTGTCCCAGGTACATGTGCTTAGCTGGCATCCCACCTAGGTACATACTCTTGGCTGTGCACCGCCCCCAGGTAGTGTTCTCAGCTGTACATACCCCCAGGTATGTGTGTTCAGCTGTGTACCCCCCCAGGTATGTGTGTTCAGCTGTGTACCCCCCCAGGTATGTGTGCTCAGCTGCACACTCCCCCAGGTACATGCACTCGGCTGCATACCCCCCAGGTATGTGTGCTTGGCCAGCAAAACCCCCCTCCAGGTAGTGTGCTCAGCTGTACACCCCTAGGTTTGTGTGCTCAGCTGGTACCACCCCTGGTACGTGTGCTTAGCTGTGCACCCCCCAGGTAGTGCAATCAGCTGCACACACCCCCGGGTACATGTGCTCAGCTGCACACCCCTCTGCCCAGGTAATGTGCTCAGGTACGCACTCCCCCAGGTACATGCACTTGGCTGCATACCCCCCCAGGTATGTGTGCTCTGCCAGCAACCCCCCCAGGTACGTGTGCTCAGCTGGTGACCACTCTCCCCAGGTACATATGGTCAGCTGCAAACCTCTCCAGATATGTGCTCAGCTGCACAAGCCGCCCCCAGGTACTGTACTCAGCTACACACACCGCCAGGTACATGTGCTCAGCTGCACATCCCCCTGTGCCCCAGGTAGTGTGCTCAGCTGTGCACCCCCCACGGTACATGCACTCGGTTGCACCCCCCCAGTATGTGTGCCGAGCTGCAGCTTTGCCCCCCCCGTGTGTCCTCAGCACTACAAGCCCCCTCTCGCTGTTGCCTTCTGCTCCCTGTTCCTCCCCTCCATGCCCTTCCTCATTCTAATATAGTCCACTGTTCCTGGCTGTTCTTGTCTGTCCCCCTGACGGACAGTGTATAGGGAGCCAAGGGAGCCTTCTGTGGGTCACCTGGGCATGGCATTTCCTTGTACTTGACCCCTAACCCCAGCAGCCATGGGCATCAGCGGGAGCGTCTGCATTGGTGTGCCCCTGTCATTTCCCTGCTGGGTTCCTTCCCACACCCCTGAGCACAGTCACCTTCACTCCTGGAGGCGGTGTCCAGAGCTCGGGCAACTCATAGAGACGCCTGACATGACACCATTCAGGCTGGAGGGTGAGCTAGCTCGAGGCTGTTCATTTTAGCAGCATGCTCTACCTCACAGAGGACCGAGGTGTATTCGTGCCGCAAGTATGTACTTATTAGGATCAGGTTCCTGGGATTCTGGAAGTGTAGTGCAAAGACGGGTGTTGGAGGCTGTGCCTATCCAAGCCGTTGGACTGGCCTCAGCCTTTCACATATAGAGGAGGCCGACGCAGCCCCTCTGACTCCAGGAGTCCTGCGTGGCTCCACAAGGCAGGGACAGGATCGGCACAGAGAAGTGTGAGCCCAGGGCGGCCTGGAGTGTTGATGACAGGATTGTGTACTGGCACCCACTGCCCTGGAGCAAGCCATTGGTGCCTTGGGCAAGATGGACCCCCTGCTGTCTCCCCCCACCCTTCCCCCCCGCTGCACACCTCTGGTTGTGCACACTGTGTGTGTTTTGTCTGACAATGAGATACTGTGCACCCACCATTGTCTTACTCAGTGTGCACAGTTAAATGGATACTAGTGTATTCAGTTCTGCATCCCTCACCACTATCAATGTGATAACATTTTCATCACCCCAAAGAAACCCTACCCCTTAGCATCGCCCCCAGTACCCCTCCTCCCCCCGGCCCCTGGTGACCACAAATCTACTTTTTGTTTCTAAGAATTTGCTTCTTCTGGATATTTCCTCAGAATGGGATTGTACAGTGTTTGTCCTTTTGTGACTGGCTGCTTTCACGCGGCGTCCTGTGTAGAGGTTCATCCATGTTGCAGCATGCAGCAGGCCTTCGTCCCTTCTGGCGGCTGAAGAGCAGTCTGCTGGGTGGATGGACCGTGTTCTGTGCATCCATCCATTGCCTGAGGGTCACTTGGGCTCTTCCTGTGCTTTGACTGTTGTGAATGGTACTGCTGTATGTGTCTGTTTGAGTCCCTGCTTTCAAGCCTCTTGGGTCTGTGCCTGGGAGTGAAATTGCTGGGTCACATGTTGACTTTGAGGACCAGCCAGATTCTTCCAAAGTGGCTGTGCCATCTTCAGTTGCGTTTTTTTTTTTTAATTGTAAAAATATCTGTAACACATTTGCCAAGTCAAGGTTTTTATGTGTGTAATTCCGTGACACCAGTGGCGTCAATCATTTTCATTACACATTCTGATCATGGTCTGTGTGGACAGTTGTAGAGAATGGTGGCTTAATGCAGGCTCCGGAGCCACACTGCCTGGGTTCAGACCCTGTGGAGAAAGACCTCCAGCAGGCTCCCTCACCTCTCTGTGCCTCAGGGTCCCCATCTGTAAAATGGGGTAACGTCAGTACATGTCTTGTATTGTCATGAAGTGCTTTGTAAGGGCTTCCTATGGGTCCTGGGCACACAGTAGGTGCTCTGTCAGCGGGCCTGTAAATGGGCAGAGACAGTTCCTTGACTTCCTTGAGAAGGCCTCCCTTTCTCAGTGCCTCCTATTCCGATTCTGAGCAGAAGTCTCTTACCAGCTTCTGTGGTATCTGTTGATCTCTTTCTCCACCTGGAGGGGCTGCCTGAGGGTAGTCTGCAGCTGAGGGGTGGGTGGGTGGGTCCTGGGGCGGCTCCAGTCTGCAGTAAAGGAGGCAGTGAGCACTAGGGCCATCTTGGCTGATGGATACACAGGCGCTGGGGAGGCAGCCCCACTCTGTGCCCTTTTCCACCCACTTCGCTCTGGCATCAGCCACTTGGGAGGAGATGGTGTCTCTGGCAGGAGCTGTCGATTGGGGAGTTCTCTTGGAAGCTCCACACTGCAGATGTGGCCCAGAGTCCGAGTGCCTCCAGCCCCAGGCTCAGAGACAGCCCACCTTTGCTGGGCGATGGGGAATTACTCCACCTGTCCTGCGTGGGGTCCTGGGTGAGGGGGCAGCTTCCCAGCCCAGCAGCACAGGCTATCCCTGAGGAGCACACCTAGATTCCTCTTCTGCTCTCAGTGCCTCGAGGGGTTCTGTGCTTTAATAAATCAATAAACAAATACAAATATTGGGTAAGCCCCCCCCAAAAAAAACCCCCACCAAACTCACTGCCGTCGAGTCAGATCTGACTCCTAACGACCCCTTCCTGGGTTTCCAAGGCAGTATCTCTATGGAAGTAGATTGCCCAGTCTTCCTTCCGAGGAGTGGCTAGTGGGTTTGAACCACCAGCCTTCTGGTTAGCAGTCATATGCCTTAGGCACTATATATACCACGAGAGGTAAAAATGATAGCTCTCCAGTGGGCAGAAAGGAATCAATTCCCTCTGCTGTCTGGCAGTGGTGATGGGGAGGAAGAGGCCCTGCCCTCTGGGATGGGGAGACAGGGCTTCTTAGAGATTGTAGTGCACTAACGCAAGTAGTGCTCTGGTAGCATAGTGTCTTTGCATAGTGACTGCTAACCAGAAGGCGGACAGTTCAAACCCACCAGCCACTCCTCGGAAGGAAGGCTGGGCAATCTTCTTCCATAGTGATACCACCTTGGAAACCCAAGGAGGGGTTGCTATGAGTTCGGTCCGACTTGACGGCACATAACAACAACAACAACACAAGTATGCACAGCGTGCGGCTGGAGCAGGGAGTAGGCAGCAGATGACTGGCTGATAAAGAACATTTCAGTCAGGCTTTGAAGTATGCAGAGGAGTTTACCAGGAGCGAAGGAAGGGCAGAAGGAACAGTATGAGCTCCAAGTGCATGACATGTTTGGGGATGGCAAGAGGTCCCAGGCTGCTAAAGAGTAGAGTCAGGGCATGAGGTCCGGATCAGGCAGGAAAGAGGGCTGCTCCCCGAGGGTGAGCCTGGGAGGTATCCATGAGGTGCGTCTTGTCCGTGGGGCTGTCCCTGTGGCATCACCGGGATGTCTTTTGACCTGTCACTGTGCCTAGCATGAAGGAGCTTTCCCTTGGCCATTTGTAGCATGTGTTTCTGGTCTCATGCTGCCTCTCTGCCTAAAATGGGGCCTCAGTCCCACTCCTACCGGTTTCTGCCCAACTCCCACGCCCTTCCCCTGTGAGCCTGTTCCAGCCTCTCTGGGACCCAGAGCTGGTGGAACCCCCACAAGGGATGAGCCCCATTTGTGGCACGGCCACAGAGCACCAGCTACCCCTTGGTGCTCCGACACAGGCTGCATGTCATCCTGGCCACGCAGTAGGCAAATGCTAACATCCACGTCCCCGAGGTACAGATGGAGACGTGGAGCCTTGAGCAAGCAGAGCTCTTGCTGCAGACCACCAGCGCATGATGGCAGGTGCTGGGCTTGAAACTGCTCTGTCGACTTTCCCAGCTACTTCATTTCTGTCTGGGAGCTCCTTAGGGTGTCCCCAGTGGACACCCCTCTTCTTTCTGGCCACACATGGTCTTTGTGTCCGCCTCCCCAGCCAGAGGTCAGAAGTTGCTGGGTTAACAGAAAACGGCGCCCTCCTCCCCACACCTGCCCAGCCCCCATGTCCAGGTGTCAGGGTGCAAGACGAGAAGGTAGCCCTCTTTCGACCTTGGGCGACAGGTGACCTGCTTTTCGGGAGCATGTGTCGGAAGCAGGCAGAGCTTGGCCCCCTTGCTTCTCTCTTCCTTGGAGCACCCAGGCGGTCTGCTCTGATTAGCGCATTGACGTCAGGAGCCGGGTCACCTTTGGTCTCCCTGCAGCCTGGCAGCTGTGATGTGCACCTTCGGACTTGTGCCTACATCATGACAGAGGCCACAGCCAGTGGGGCGAGGGGATCATGTTATTCCCATCTGGCCACAGCTGCCTGCCCAGCCTGTCCAGCTGTTCCCCATCACCTACCGCCGTGGCAGATGTTGGGGCGAGGTCAGCCTGGGAGCTGGGGACCTGCCTGTCATCTTCACGTGAATGTCTTCGAGGCTATTTCTGGCCTTGCCATTATCCCAGTGGCTTCAGGGATAAATATAGAAAGGGATTGAAAGTCCCAGTGGCGGGCAGGCGGGCAGAGCTGGGTGTGTGTGGATGGGACGGGGGAGGGGAGGCGGAGGTGGGGGGAGCTTGTCTATAAATAAGCTGTGAGAGAGCCCCTGCCCACCGCCGCTGCTCTCTGCCTCCCACCCCAAGCACAGCGGTGCTTGTGGAGGCTGGTGGGGGACAGGAGCTGAGTGTGCAGCTGGTGTGGGCCTGCTGGGGACCTGGTAGCAGGAGGCAGGCTGCTGGCAGGCTTCCTCCCTTACAACGTGCAGCTAATAGAAGGGAAGTGGCAGAGGTGCCCAGCAGAGTCCAGGGGACACCAGGAATGTATATGTGCTGCTGAGGTTGGTGCCCGGACCAGCATCTCTTTGTTCCCCTGGCTTCTCCTGGCCCCCTCTTCTTGCATAGGTGCCTCATGGATGTGGACGGGCCTGGGCCGGCAGCCCTAAGGGGGCTCTGTAACTTCCTTGAACTGCTTCCCTGCCTGGATCCTTCCTCCTGACAAGAACACAGCTGTGTTTACCTGCCGCCCTCTTGGGGCCCTTAGTGAGGGTCTGTGGCTGGTGCATCCCCAGGGTCTGCCCCTGCCTCGAGACTTCCTCGCCTCGCCCCACCTCCCTGGCTGCTTCCTTTTCATTCCAAGCATGTTACCAGAGCGTGTGGCAAGAGAGGAAGAGAACTTATCCCCAGAGACATTTTGGGTGGGAAGGATGGTAGTCTGTGAGCCAGCCCAAGCCCTGTGAGCTCACCATGGATAAAAGATGGTTGCCGTGCGGCCACAATCTTGGGCAGTGGCTTCGTGTGTCTGTCCCCTCTGCAGCCTCGTTTGACAAAGGCTAGGAGCCGGAGGAGGCCTGCAGGGCCTGTGCACAGCATGGTGGAGGGGTGGGTGATAACATCTCATGGTAAGCAAGGCCTCAGCCACTGTGCGTCCAGCCTGGGTGGGCAGATGCTGCCCGGTCGCAGGGAGGGCTTATTCCTCTTCTCCATAGCTGTTCTGCTACTCCAGGCTGGAGTCCAAGGGACCCAGGGCCACTTGATGCATGTCACAGATTCTGTCAGCTAGCACTGGGCACAGGCTCTGAGCACAGATGCAGAGGTGATTCGGTGACAGGTCCCCAAGGGGCAAGGTGTGCACAGGCAACTGATGCATATGGTGCAAACAGGGAGGGAGTGTCTAGTCCTGGGCTGCCAGAGCCGGTGGGTGAAGGAGTCAGGAGAGCTGAGTGCCCTGGATGGGAACGGTGAGGTGGGCGGAAGGACAGCAGGCCTCAGGCAGGGGTACAGCTTGTGCAGAGGCCCTGAGGCAGGAGGAGGTGCTGTGGGCTCGTGTCTGGGGGAAGCGTGGTGGGGCGCAGCTGGAACAAGGGACTAAGGGGAGGCTTGTGTGCTAGCTCGTGAGGAGTTTGGATGTTGTTTTAGAAGCCCAGGGGAAAGGCTGGGGTCTTCAGACCGAGTGCACACTGATGTGTGTCTCAGCCAAGACTCTGGGGGCGCTCACCCAACCCGATGACAGGACAGGCTGGGGGGAAACTGTTGGTAACGGCGTGACATCGTGCTTTGTTGAGTACCTGAAAGGTTTTTTTAAGCCGAGCACGTATGTGGGTGCCTGCCTGCGAAGTGCGTGTCTACCTCCTATTTCTAGAGGTGGGGTGTTGGGGAGCTTGGTCCCCTCTGCCGACCAGGTCTCCCTCCTCCCCCACAGCTGTTCTGCTACGCTCTGAGCTCCAGGGCCTGAAAAAGAAGTGACTCAGAAAACTGTTGTTTGAGGCAAGATGAACATGTTTGCTTTAGTGAGCCACAGAGCTGAGGAGGGAGCCAGCCTTGTACGTGTGCTCATGTCTTTGTGGTTCCTCAGGTGTACAGTGGTAGACAGAGAGGAGAAAGGGGAGATTGCAGGGCGGCCTGGCCTGGGGGAAGGTGCTGCGATGGTTCGGAACTGTGTGAGTCAGAGTCTGGGATGAGGCTCCGGCAGCCTGAAGCCTTCACAGAGAGAGAGAGGTGGGAGCCGGGAGGTTGGTGAAGGAAGGACATCTGTCCAAGAGTTCCATTTTTCAGATGGGGAAACTGATCCTCAGGGAGGGTGGGGGAGGAGGTGTGTCCACAGCCTGGATCCCTGTCTGCCCTCTCTAAGGTCTGTCCTGCCTAGTCCCTCTCGTTGATAGACACACATCGGTGTGTGTGCCACACGGGTGACCTACTTCCCAGCCAGGCTTCCCCATCTAGCTGCACCCTCTTGTACCCTGTGCACCAAGGAGGACGGCAATCTGTGACCAGCATGTATGGCTTGGGAGGATCCTACACTTTAGAGTCAGACGACATGGGGCTCTATCAGTCACTAGCTCTGTGGCCCTGGACAAATGGCATTCCCCCTAACACTCTAGAGTTGTCACTCTGCAAACTGGGAACCATAGGATGCTGCCTCTAGGGTTGAGCTAAGGGACTCTGGTGATGCAGTGACTAAGCACCGTCTGTGAACTGAGAGGCTGGCAGGTTTAACCCACCAGCCGCTCCGTGGGAGACAGACCTGCTGATGTGCTTCCATGAACATGGGCAGCCTTGGAAACCCTATGTGGCAGTTCTGCTCTGTCCTCTAGAGGCACTGTGACTCGGAATCCACTCCACGTCAGAGGGTTTGGTTTGAGCTTTGCTTCCATAAAGATTCACAGCCTTGGAGACCCTCTGGGGTAGTTCTGCTCTGTCCACTAGGGGCGCTGTGAGTCGAAATTGCTATGAGTCTGTTCAGGGCTGAAATACAATGAAGGTTGACTGAAACACCCAGGGGCTTATTGGCTCTGCATGCTGCCTGACATGAGAGCTTCAGCACCTTTGAAGCTGACGGTGGTAGCCCCTCTATGCAGATGAGGAAACTGAGGCCCAGGAAGTCTGTGACCTGAGGGCTCCAGAGCTGGGTCCTGCCCTGGCTCTGCCCCTGCTTGAATGGGAATTCTTTCCATAAGAGCAGTGGACCCGACCTTGCTGGGTACCTGCCTCTTGGGGGCATGGACGGGGGTCTGGTCAGAGGTCAGACTCCAGCTGCACATCCTTGAATAGGACACTCTGAGCCTGTCTGCTTGTCTACCTGCATGGCTGACCCCCGACTAGGCCAGTGCTTGCACACACCATGGGGAGGCAACATCACTAGGTGTCTCATGCCTGGTGCCAGGCTGACAACTGAAAGCTTGGAGAGTTTTTTTTTTTTTTTTTAGGATTTGGGTGAAGATTTACAGAGTAAATTCACTTTTCATACAGCAGTTCACATATACTTTGTCTCATGTCATTGACCAAAATT
>NW_006921635.1:2416949-2431993 GCF_000298275.1 Orycteropus afer afer
TGATGCTGCTCATTGGTCCAGTTGTGAGGATTTTTGTTTTCTTTATATTACATCTCAATATAAAGAAAACAAAAAATAATACTGGTATAGAAAGTGAAAATTTTAGAATCTGAAATTGTCACATCTGCACACCCCATAAATACCAGAAATACAAATCCTGCTTTGTGGAATAATTTTTCTTCTAATGATATAAATTGTTGAATTGAAAGAGGTCCAAATGATTCTCAGCAGCACAGTGGACGATTTGAAAATTTGTGTTGAAAATTTCTGGATGGTAAACAAACAAGGTTCTGTAGCCAGACTATATTTCCAGGGTGCAAAGCTAATGGTGAGAATTGTAAGAGGGCATGGTCTGTATTCTCTGTCAGTTGGCCCTGTACATTGTTTTGTTTGCAAAAATCCAGTCCTAAATCATTATTCCCTATTTGGTACGGATGGATTTGGTGATTAGCGCAACTCAAATAGGATTGATAAACATGTAAACAGTTTCAATTTTATGTTGTCATATTTAAACTAAATACATCATTTTGGCTTAACTCATGAACTGGAGACACAAATTAATGAGGCATGTCAGTCTTGGAAAGCCATTTTGCCATACATTGTTGCTGTCATTATAACAATTGCTGAAAGTGGGCTCTCTTTTTGAGGAAGAAGTGAAATGTTTGGGTCCCCACAACACGGAATTTTGGGTGTTTACTTGAACTTTTTGCTCAGTTTGATCCATTTTTAGCAGGTCACATCTCAAAATACGGTAACAGAGGAAGGAGAAACCAATTGTGTATGTCTAAAACAATGTGTGAAGAATTAATAAACAATAAGTAATGAAGTTTGATGAACTATTTTCAGTGAAATAAGTGTAGCTCAATATTTCAGTTGGTCTGTGGAGTCCCCTCCTGATCTTCCTCATATGGATCAGGTGAGCTTTGTTTTAAGATACAGATGGAAAACCTATCGAGCAGTTTATCGCTTTTACTAGCTTAAAAAGTCACACCAGTGAAGAAATCGAGTACTTTACTATTTATTTACGTGGAATTTGAAAAATTGATTTGCTAAGTACAGACGGAAGCCAGTCCTATGACAGTGCTACCAATATGTCAGGGCATTATAAAACCTGAAGACCAGACACAAAAAGGAGATACCAAAAGAGAAGCTGAAGACATTGCCAACAAAACGTAAACAGTAGAATATGCATTTATGTTGGTTATGTGGAACAGTATATTGCAGCATTTTCATCAGATGAGTCAAGCTCTTCAAGAGTCAGAAGTAAATTTAAAGTTGTGCAGAGATCTGTGCTAGTCATTAATAGGCTATTTACACAGTTTAAGATTTTGAAAACACAACAGAACAAATACTGCCAAATGCTGATTCTCAAGCAGTTCACCATCACAGAAGCATTAGAAAGAAACAAGTAAGTGATGGAAGTGCTCCAGAAGTATTGAGTGTTGTTGTTGTTAGGTGCCATCAAGTTAGCTCCAATTCACAGAAACTCTTGTACAACAGAACTAAACACTGCCTGGTCCTGCACTCTCCTCACAATTGTTGCTGTGCTGAGTCCATTGTTGCAGCCACTGTGTCAATCCATCTAATTGAGGGTCTTCCCATTTTTCACTGAACCCTCTACTTTACCAAGCATGATATCTTTCTCCAAGGACTGGTCCCTTCTGACAACATGACCAAAGTATGTTAGATAAAGTCTGCCATTCTTGCTTCTAAGTAAGCATTCCAGCTATACTTATTCCAAGACAGATTTGTTCATTCTTCTGGCAGTCTATGGTATTGTCAGTATTCTCACCCAACACCATAATTCAAATGCATCATTCTTCTTCAGCCTTCCTTATTCATTGTCTAACTCACATGTGCATATGAGGCTATTGAAAATACCATGGCTTTGGCTTTTAAGGACACTGGAAGGACACCTGTGGAACTGGAGGTGGCCATCCACTGGATTAGAATTACTCTGACCAGCCGAAACGTAAAACCCCTGAAGAAGGTATGTGTGGACTTGATTAGAGGCACAATGGAGAAGAACCTCAAAGTGAAGGGGACCAGTTAGGATGCTTACCAAGACTCTGAGAATCACTGCCAGGACAACTCCTTGTGGTGAAGGCTCTAAAACCTGGGATCGTTTCCAGATGAGAATTCACAAGTGACTCATTGACTTGCACAGTCCTTCTGAGATTATCAAGCAGATCACTCCCATTGTATTGAACCTGGAGTGGAGGTTGAAGTCACCATTGTAGATGCTTAAATTTATTTTAATAAATTGATTATCCATTGGTTAAAAAGAAAAGGAAAGGAAAATACCATGGCTTGTGATCTTCAGCCTAGATGACCATGAGACCAGAAGAACTAGATGGTGCCCAGCTACCACTGTCAACCACTGGGCGGGAGATTGCTACAGGAGATCCTGGATAGAGTGGGAGAACAATGTGGAACAAAACTCAGAATCATGAAAAAGACTAGGTTTGCTGGTCTGATAGAGCCTGGTGAGACCCCTGAGATTGTGGCCCCTAGTTACCTTTCAGATCTGGAATTGAACTCACTCTTGTGGCTTCCAGCTAAACAGTAGACAGGCATATATGGTGAACATTTACATCAGGTAGATACACTCCTTGGATCGATGAATGGTGGGAGAACAGAAGGGCAGTGTTTGCACAGCGAGATAGCTTAGGGAGTAGGTGTACATCAGAGGGAAGGACACAGCAAAGAGGAAGTGGGAGGAGAGCTATTACATTGTGGAGAATTGCAGTCAGTGCCATGAAACAAAATGTGTATGAACTGCTGTATGGAAAATGAATGTGCTCTGTAAACTCAACTGAATCGCAATAAAAATTGAAAAAAAAAAAAAAAACCATGGCTTGGGTCAGGTGCACCTTACTCTTCAACATGATGTCTTTGCTCTTTCATACTTTGAAGGGGTCTTTTGCAGCAGATTTGCCCAATGCAGTATGTCATTTGACCTCCTTATGCTGCTTCCATGGGTACTGATTATGAATTCAAGTAAAATTAAATCAGTGACTTCAATCTTTTCTCCCATTTATCGTGATGTTGCTTATTGGTCCTGTTGTGAGGATTTTTGTTCTTTATGTTCAGGTGTAATCTGTAGTGAAGGTGTAGTCTTTGATCTTCATCAGCAAGTGCTTCAAGTCTTCTTTCCTTTGAACAAGGAAGGTCTCGTCTGTCAGTTTTTCACACTGTGGTGGCTTGCATTTTGCTCTGGTGCTGGAAGCTATGCCACCACTGTTTCAAACACCAGCATGGTGACCCATGGTGGACAGGTTTAAATGGCATGCCCAGACCGAGATAGACTAGGAAGGATGTGGTGCTTCAATTCTGAAAAAATTGGCCCCTGAATGCTTTATGAGTGGAAGTGAAACATTCTTTGATAAAGTGCCAGGAGAAGAATTGAGAGTCAGAGACCAATTTCATATTCACATACCACGTCATCATTGACACATTTGCATCTTACATGGAAAGAAGGGTGAAAGTTTATGAAGTCCTTTCAGATAGATTTTCCTTCTTAAAAAATAGTGTGCATACAATGGAATACTATGCAACGCTAAAGAATAATGTAGAATCTGCAAAACACCGCATAACGTGGATGAACTTGGAGGACATTATGCTGAGCGAAATAAGTCAGTCACAAAAGGACAAATATTGTATTAGTCCGTTATTGTGAAAGTTAAGGAAAGGTTTATATATTGGAGGACATTTTCTTTGTCGGTTACCAGGGGTGGGAGGGAAGGGGAGGGAATGCTGTTAGATAGATAGAGATAAATATTGATTTGGGTGAAGAGAAGGGCAATGTACCAAATGTGAGTGACCAATATGGCAGCATTGAGGATGAGAAAGACAGAGAGAGTTACATGGGCAGTACAAACAACAAATATGAACCCCTTTGTAAATACAATACTGAGTTGTCAATGAAAGCAAACATGGGTATAGGGACGGATAGATGGGTGAACAAGCAAACAATTATGTATGTCTAAATGGAGAGTGTATCCAAGATCATATACAGGGTTGGCAGACAATGGGCCTCTCGAAGAGTATGAAGGGATGGACACTGGGAGGAGGTGGCTATGGGGAGGAAGTGGGAAGGGAGCTGCTGCATTGTAAATTTTGGTCAATGACATGTGACAAGGTATATGTGAACTGCTGTATGAAAAGTGAATTTACTCTGTAAATCTTCACCCAAATCCTAATAAAAAAAAAAAAATAGTGTGCATATACCTGATGAAGAATGCATGAAGATATCTAAGAAATTAGTGCAGACTTATCCCAATGACTTACATACAAACCTTTATGGAGAATTATGACAATTTAATTATTGCATGAAAACTAAGTTTGCGGATTCAAGAAAGACACATTTTATTCTTGTAGGCATGTATGATTCCATAATAAGAGATAAAATACAATACATATTTCCTAATGTTGAAATTGTTTTATGCATATTCCTAACTTCAGTGATTACAAACTGCACAGCAGAAAGCTCATTTTCATCCCAAAAGAGATTCAGAAGCCCTCAGTGTGCAACAGTGAGTCAAGAAAGACTGGATTCATTATCCTTCTTATGTATGGAAGTAGATATTGTTCAGCAGCTTAATTGGGATGAAATCATTGATGAATTTATAAGAGCAAAGAATAGAGAGAAATGTTTTTAGTTATAACATGTTACAGATGAAAGATCTAGCTAAAAATGTAGTAATTTGTTATATATTTGTTTTCTGATATTAAATTTTCTTTTATGATGTATTTTCATTTCTTCCTTTATAATTAGAGCATTTAGTATGAAACAAGCATTGAAATTGAAGTATGAGCTGTTTAAAGCAAAACTGGTGAAAGTCAGTTTTTCGTTGTGGGAGGTCAATGGGATTTTACATTGTTGAATCCACAAAGTTCATTGAGTCATTTTCTTTCTTTCAGAATATGTGGAATATTCTTTTTGTAGAAAATGTGTTTGTAGTAAAAATTTTAGTACCTGTATCCACTAAAAAATTTATAATCCAGTTCATCTCATTCCATGAAAAATGGCATATGCCACATTTACATTTAATCACTAATATTACAGTCACAATTAAAAAGAGACATCCTGGAGAGCTAACACACACACACACACACACACACGCATGCATGTGTGTCTATAACTCACATGTCTTGTTCTAATGCGTGAGTAAGCGGAGGAGGGGGCACCACAGGTTATCAGTGCTTAGTGCCTTCACATGCCTTCATCTGGCCTTGGCCAAGTATACCCTTTAAATCTCTGCTCTCCAAAGGGTCATTGTTGGTCCCAGGTGGGTGAGGCTCAAATAAGACAAGTACTTCTAGAGTAATTCCTCTGGTTCTGTCGGCCAGGCCGGTGGCTCGGGGACAGGTCCTGTGTGTTCCTGCATGTGGATACAGCACCCGTCCAGGGTTGACAATGCTCTGTCAGCTGCCTGGCCCTGACCAGGCCTTTCCCACAGTCCTCAGCCACAGCACTGACCCCAGCTCTCATTGGCTTCTTGCATCTGGAGACTCATGCCTGAGCTATGGGGCCGGCCCCAAAGCAGGAGAGAAACTCTGGCATGCAGGGTCTGGTGGAACCAGCCCAGGCCAAGCCAAGGGCTCTGCATCATTCCAAAGACCCAGATTCCCCACTCTGACCTTGGCCTTCTCTGAGGACAGTGTTACCAAGCCGTGATAGTTCTTGTGAGATGCCTGAAGTGGCGGTAGGGTGGCCTTGGGCCCTGATGTTGGATGGTTATGCCGTTGGCTTGTCTGCTATAGCTGTTGTTACTCTTTTTTCAGCAGAAATAAGAATGGCTGCTGGCCCCTGCAGTGAGAGCCCAGCTCACCTGCAGCCCACGTGGCTGTGGTCCTGATGTTGCTCCAAGTTTCTAGGGCCAGATGATGTCTGTGTGGATGATTGTTTCCACCTGTCCTCTGTTTCCATGTGTGGAGATGACAGGTCAGGTACCATGTGGAGCGTGGTTCCATGTGTGGTGCAGGGAGGGGCTGGCTCAGGGCTGGGAACCAGTCGGTTTACTGTAGGATTCAGAAGAGGGGGTTGCTGTGCAGCGTGGAAGCATCTCATCTTCAGGAGCAGTGTGTGACCCCACTCCAAAGCCTCCTTCGGCTGCCGTACTTGGTTCATTACAACTGCAGTTTTAAAGACCAATGTTGTTGTTGTTGTTGTTAAGTGCCGTCGAGTCGTTTCCGACTCATACCGACCCCATGCACAGCAGAACGAAACACTGCCCAATCCCGTGCCAGCCACACAATCCCTGCTATACTTGAGCCCATCATTGCAGCCACCGTATCAATCCATCTCGTTGAAGGACTCCCCCTCTTTCGTCGACCCTCCACCCTACCAAGCATGACATCCTTCTCCAGGGAATGGTCCCTTCTTACAACATGACCAAAATAGGTGAGACGAAGTCTGGCCATTCTTGCTTCCAAGGAACATTCTGGCTGCACTTCCTCCAGGACAGATCTGTTAGTTCTTTTAGCAGTCCATGGTACTTTCAGCATTCTTCGCCAGCACCACAACTCAAAAGCATCAACTCTTCTTCGGTCTTCCTTATTCATTGTCCAGCTCTCACATGCATATGAGGCAATTGGAAACATCATGGCTTGTGTCAGGCGCACCTTAGTCCTTGGTTTTAAAGACCAATATTACCTCTTAAATGCCGTCTGAGTTGCTGAGGAGCTCAGGGGATGTCCATGGTTCTGTGGAGAACCATGGACAGCAGATGTTGGGGCTCCCAAGGAGGATTTCAGGGCTGGAGCGAGAAGTTGAGAGAGGAGTGGGGGCCGTTTCGTAGCTGAATGGGGGAGAGGATGATTACATAATACCTGCTAAACCACTGAGAATCATGGCCTAGCCAAGCTAACACATAACCATCATAGGATCAGAGGTGGTGATGTGAGGCTGCAGGTCCTGGGGCCATGTATGTCCTGAGGCCCTGCTTTGAGGCTGAGTATCTCAAGCCTTATGGGGTCTTTGGTCAGACCCAGAAACAGAACAAGACTGGGCCCTGCTGTGATTGCTGACAGCCAAGGGATTAGGGAAGGGAGCTAAGTGTTTGATCTTGTTCTAAACTTCTCCACTTTCCAAACACTGAGTAATCATCCCGAAGTCTGTGCTGCTTTCTGGGGAGTAAAACCCCCTGCTGTTGAGTTGATTCCGACTTACAGTGATCCCATAGGACACAATAGAATTAGCTGTTCATAGCATTTCCTAGGCTGTAATCTTTACAGGAAACTGTACTACTAACAAATTATGAATAATTTGTTATTATTATGGATAATTCTCAAAGAAAAGAGTTCCAGAACACTTACTTACGTCCTCGTCCTCGTGGAACCTGTACATAGACCAAGAGGCAGTAGTTCAAACAGAACAAGGGGATACTGCATGGCTTAAAATCAGGAAACAGTGTGTCAGAGTTGTATCCTTTCATCATACTTATCCAATCTGCATGCTGAGTAAATAATCCAAGAAGCAGAACTATATTAAGAAGGACACTGGCATCAGAATTGGGGGAAGACTCATTAACAACTTGCAATATGTAGATGACACAACCTTCCTTACTGAAAGCCAGGAGAACTTGAAGTACTTACTGATGAACATCAAAGACTACAGCCTTCAGTATGGATTACACCTCAACATCAAGAAAACTCACCACTCATCTGTCAGTTTGTCGTACTGTGATGGTTTGCGTGTTGCTGTGAGGCTAGAGGCTATTCCACAAGTTTTTCAAATACCAATAGGGTCACCCATGGTGGACAGGTTTCAGCAGAGCTTCCAGATTAAGAGACTTGAAAGAAGGAAGGGGCCATCCAATTCTCAAAGAATTGGCCAGAGAAAACCTTATGAATGGCAGTGAATCACTGTCTGATATATTACTGGAAAACTTTATGAATAGCCCTGAAACACTGTCCAATACAGTGCCGGAAGATGAGCCCTTCAAATCAGAAGGCATTCAAAATGTGACTAGTGAAGAGTTGTCTCCTCAGAGTAGAGTTGACATTAATGATAAGAATGGAATAAAGCTTTCAGACCTCCATTTGCTGATGTGGCATGACTCAAAATGGGAAGAAACAGTTGCAAACACCCAATAATATTGGAATGTGGAATGTACAAAGTATGAATCTAGGAAAATTGGAAGTTGTCAGAAATGAAATGGAATGCATAAAGATGGATATTCTAGGCATTGTTATTGTTGTTGTTATGTGCCATCGAGTTGGCACCGACTCATAGCAACCCCTCCTTGGGTTTCCGAGGCGATATCACTACAGAAGTAGATTGCCCAACCTTCCTTCCAAGGAGTGGCTGGTGGGTTTGAACCGCCAGCCTTCTGGTTAGCAGTCAAGTGCCTTAGGCACTATGCTACCAGAGCTCCTATTCTAGGCATTAGTGAACTGAAATGGACTGGTTTTGGCCATTTTGAATTAGACAGCCATATGATCTACTATGCCAGCAATGACAAATTGAAGAGGAACTGTGCGGCATTCATCATTACAAAGAATGTTTCAAAATCTATCCTGAAGTACAATGCTGTCAGTGATAGGATAATATCCATACACCTACAAGGAAGACCAGTTAATACTACTGTTATTCAAATACACACACTAACCACCCAAGCCAAAGACAGGGAAATTGAAGATTTTTACCAACTTCTGCAGTCTGAAATTGACCAAACATGCAATCAAGATGTATTTATTATTACTGGTGATTGGAATGCCAAAGTTGGAAACAAAGAAGAAATACTGGTAGCTGGAAAATATGGCCTGGGTAATAGAAATGACACCAGAGATCACACAATAGAATTTTGCAAGACCAATAGCTTATTCATTGCAAATACCTTTTCTCAACAACATAAATGGCGGCTATACATGTGGACCTTACCAGATGGAATACACAGGAATCAGATCGCTACATCTTTGGAAAGAGGTGATGAAGAAGCTCAATATCTTCAGCCAAAACAAGACCAGGAGCTGACTGTGGAATAGACCATCAATTGCTCATATGCAAATTCAAGCTGAAGCTGAAGAAAATTAAAACAAGTCCACAAGAGCCAAAATATGACCTTGATTATATCTCACCTGAATTTAGAGACCATCTGAAGAACAGTTTTGATGCATTGAACACCAATGACCGAAAACCAGATGAATTGTGGGATGACATCAAGAACATCATACATGAAGAAAGCAAAACCAAACTCGCTGTCATCGACTCGATTCCAACTTGTAGCTACTTTGTGGAAGTAGATTGCCCAGTCTTCTTTCCGTGGAGTGGCTGGTGGGTTTGAACTACCAACCTTCTGGTTAGCAGTTAAATGCCTTAGGCACTATGCCACCAGAGCTCCTTGAAGAAACCAAAAGGTCATTAGAAAGACAAGAAAGGAAGAAAAGACCAAAATGGATCTCAGAAGAGACTCTGAACTTGCTGTTGAATGGAGAGTAGCTAAAGCAAATGGAAGAAATGATAAAATAAAAGCTGAACAGAAGATTTTGAAGAGCAGCCCGAGAAAACGAAGTCAATTATTAGAATGAGATGTGCAAAGACCTGGAGTTAGAAAACCAAAAGGGAAGAACACACTCAGCATTTCTCAAGCTGAAAGAATTGAAGAAAAAATTTAAGCCTTGAGTTGCAATATTGAAAGATTCTATGGGCAAAATATTGAATGATTCAGGAAACATTAAAAGAAGATGGAAGGAATACACAGAGTCACTGTACCAAAAAGAATTGGTTGATGTTCATCTCTTTCAGGAGGTGGCATATGATCAAGAACTAATGGTATTGAAGGAAGAAGTCAAAGTTGCACTGAAGGAGTTGGTGAAAAACAAGGCTCCAGGAATTGACGGAATACCTATTGAGATGTTTCAACAAACGGATGCCCCACTGGAGGCACTCACGCATCTATGCCAAAAAATTTGGAGGACAGCTATCTGGCCAATTGACTGGAAGAGATCCATATTTGTACCCATTTCAAAGAAAGACGATCCCACAGAATGTGGAAATTATTGAACAATATCATTAATATCACATGCAAGTAAAATCTTACTGAAGATAATTCAAAAAATGATTGCAGCAGTATATTGACAGAGAACTTCCAGAAATGCAAGCTGGATTCAGAAGAGGACATGGAACAATGGATATCATTGCTGATGTGAGATGAATCTTGGCTGAAAGCAGAGAATACCAGAAAGATGTTTACTTGTGTTTTATTGACTACGTGAAAGTATTTGATTGTATAGATTGTAACAAATTATGGGCAACATTGAGAAGAATGGGAATTCCAGAACACTCGATTGTGCTTGTTAGGAACCTGTATATAGACCAGGAGGCTGTTGTTCGAGTAGCTTAAGGGTACACTGCATGGTTTAAAATCAGGAAGGGAGTGCATCAGGGTTGTATCCTTTCCCCACACTTACTCAATTCTGTGTGCTGAGCAAATAATCTGAGAAGCTGGACTGTATGAAGAAGATTGTGGCATCAGGATTGGAGGGAGACTCATTAACAGCCTGTGATATGCAGATGACACAACCTTGCTTGCTGAAAGTAAAGATGATTTGAAGCACTTACTTCTGAAGATTAAAGACTATAGTCTGCAGTATGGATTACACCTCAACATAAAGAAAATGAAAATCCTCACAATTTGACCAATAAGCAGCATCACGATAAATGGAGAAAAGACTGAAATTGTTAGAATTCGTATTACTTGCTTCCACAATCAACACCAATGGAAGCATCAGTCAAGGCATCAGGCAACATATTGCACTGGGCAGCTTTACTGCAAAAGACCTCTTTAGAGTGCTGAAGAGCAAAGATGTCTTTTTGAAGACTAAGGTGCGAAGGAGGGTTGGGCAATCCTACTTCCATAGTGATACTGCCTCGGAAACCCAAGGAGGGGTCGCTATGAGTCAGGGCTGACTCGACGGCACATAACAACAACAACAACAACAAAGGTGCACCTGACCCAAGCTGTGGTATTTTCATTAGTCTCATATGCATGTGAAAGCTGGACAATGAATAAGGAAGACTAAAGAAGAGTTGATGCTTTTGAGTTGTGGTATTGTTGAAGAACAATGAAAGTACCATGGACTGCTAAAAGAATTAACATCCCGGAAAAAGTATAGCTAGAATGCTCCTTAGAAGCGAGTATGGTGAGATTTCATCTCTTATACTTTAGTCGTGTTATCAGAAGGGAGCAATCCCTGGAGAAAGATATCGTGCTAAATAGAGTCAGAGAAAAAGGAGAAGACCTTCAAGGAGGTGGATCAACACAGTGGCTGTAACAAAGGGCTCAAGCATGGCGATTGGCAGGACGATGCAGGACTGGGTTGTGTTTCGTTCTGTTGTACACAGGGTCACTATGAGTTGAAACCAACTCAACAGCACCTAACAGCAGCAAAAAAGAATTGATGCATTTGAATTATGGTGTTGGTGGAGAATATTGAATATAATATGGGCTACCTGAAGAACACACGAATCTGCCTTGGAAGAAGTACAGCCAGAATGCTCCTTAGCAGTGAGGGTGGTGAGACTTCACATCTCTTACTTTGGACATATTATCAGAAGGGACCAGTCCCCGGAGAAGGACATCCTGCTTGGCAGAGGGTCAGGGAGAAAGAGGAAGACCTTCTATGAAATGGGCTGACCCAGTCGCTGCATCAGTGGTCTCGTGCGTAGCAGTGATTGTGACAATGGTGCAGGACTAGGCAGCGTTTTGTTCTGTTGTCCACAGGGTTGCTACGAGCCCGTGCCAACAACAGTAACCATCTTTTTGGAAGCAGATCGTCATATCTTTCTCTCACAGAGTGGCTGGTGGGTTTGCACTGCCCATCTTTTGGTTAGCAGCTGAGTACTTAAGCACTGTGCCACCCTGGCTCCTGGAGAATAGAGTCCTGGAGGACAGATGTGAGCCCTGCTGTGAGGCCACCTTTGCAATGTCCAGTGGTGGCTCCGGAGGCTGCAGCCCACATCCTGGGGGGCTTGGCGGCATCTGGGTGGGGCCTGCTTGAGCAGCGCAGAGTACTACTTGGGGGATTTCTCTGGTGAGCTGCAACTATCTAGCCTCCTCTGGGACTCCCCAGGGTACAAAACGAAGCAGGAGGGCCGGGAGGCGTGGAGAAGCCTCTGCTGTGGAGCTTTCTCTGTGTGCATGGTTCAACTGCAACCTCACAGCAGCCTTGAAGGCTGGGAGCTAGGCAAGGAATTAGGGCCTGGAGAGGATTCACAGCCAGGAAGTGGGTGGGGCCGGGTCTAACTGTCCAGGCTTGCAGAGGACAGATTGTCTTCTGTGTGGACTTCAGGAAGGTGTGGGATATCGTTTCCTGGGTTCAGGAGCCCAGCTCCTGTGGGCCCTTGAGGGGTTACAGGAAGGTGTCTTCTGACATGAATCAGCTCAGCCCACCTGAGGGTTGTAATGCCACCATCCTTATAAATTACCAGCCCAGTGTGCCCCTCATCTTGTTTGAGTCCCTGGTGGTCCAGACAGTTAAGCGCTAGATGACTAGATGAGAGTGGAGAGTTTGAACTCACCCAGAGGCGCCTCAGAAGACAGGCCTGTGATGTGCATCTGCGAGGTCACAGCTTTGAAAACCGTGGGGTGGTTCTAGTCTGCACGTGTCAGGAGACACGAGCCGGGGTCAGCGTGACTGCAACTAACGAGCACCTGTTTGGCGTAGGGTGACTCTCTTCCGTGTAAGCCTTGGGCAGATGGGTGTGGCTCTGGGGCAGCTGGTGACCCTGACCTCCCCCTCCCTGCTGACCTGACCCAGGCCTGGTCAGGGGAGGAATAACCAACAGCAAGAGCCCTAGATAGAGAGGGTAGATTTAGGGATTTAATGGACTCAATCATATTTCCCTGCCCATGCTGTGCAAATGAAGTGGGGAAATGAAGAAGCCTCTGTGTTTTTCTGTGAAGCTGGAGAAGTCTCTCAAAGCAGCAGGCTGTGGCCGTTCTCAGCAGTCTCCGCCGCTGACCAGTTGTACACTTTGGGCCCGCTTGGCTCCGCGCACAGTTGGCCTGTTAATGCGGTGGCTGCAAGCGCCTAGGGGGAGGGTCAAGTGGCAAGACCCAAAGAGGTGACACTTCTTGCTGTTTCTGTGGGGGCCCCTGTGGCTGGGGGCTGGCCCTGTCAGAGGGGGTGGCAACCCGGTCCCACCTCTGCCAGCCCCCGTGGGCTGACGCTGGCCTCGCGCCTGCGCAGTCGCAGCTCAGTGGACTCCAGCTCCGACAGCACCTGTGTGTCGGTGGAGCTGTGCTCCACGGGGTTCTCGGGGGCGGAGTTTTCGGAAGGACAGCCCAGTCCCTTCTTCAGAGGCGCCTCTGTGCGGACTCAAGCCTGCAGCCTTTGTGTTAGCGGCCGAGAGCGGTGACTGCACTGCCAGGGACTCCGTGTCCTCAGGACGCCACTGCCTCCCTCCCCTCCATTAGTTTGCTCTCTCTCTCTGAGGACTCTGGACCCCGAGGCCCACCCAGGCCAGGACGGCCCTGTAGGAGCTGCACGGTTGGGTGGAGGAGGGGCAAGTGAGCCCTGGGTTTCATGCACTGTAGTAACAGCGGCTGATGGTACCGGTATTTGGCCTGTGCCAGCTGCTTCTCTCTCATTCTCTGATTTCATCTGGAGGGCAATCCCACGAAGCCAGAGCTGTTAGTGACCTCATTTCATAGGTGAGGAAACTGAGAGACTAAGTGACTGGTGAGGCTACCCAGGCATTTACTGCCTGACCTTTTGCTCCTTTTGGAAGCTGAGATGCCTGGCTGGTGGTGATTGAGAGCCAAATCAGCATGCCTGAGTTCTGAGCTTGGTGTCTGACTACTCGTGGCACTAGAGGCAGTGACCCTCTCTGAGCCTCACTTTCCATGTCTGTAAGATGAAGATAGAATGCCTGCTCCCCAAAGATTTCATTCGGATCCACAATCAATGCCCATGGAAGTAGCAGTCAAGAAATCAAACAACATACTGCATTGGGGAAGTCTGCTTTAAAAGACCTCTTTAAAGTGTTAACAAGCCATGTTAGTTTGAGGACTAAAGTGTGCCTGACCCAAGCCATGGTATTTTCAATAGCTTCATATGCATGTGAGAGCTAGACAACAAATAAGGAAGCCCACAGAAGCATTGATGTATTTGAGTTGTGGTGTTGGTGAAGAATACCGAACCTACCAGCGTCTGCTAGAATGAACAAATCCATCTTGAAGGAAGTACAGCCAAAATGCTCCTTGGAAGTGAGAGTTGCCAGACTTTGTCTCTTCTGTTTTGGTCATGTTGTCAGAAGGGACCAGTCCCTGGATAAGACTATCATTCTTGGTAAAGTAGAGGGTCGGTGAAAAAGAAGAAGACCCTTGATGGCATGGGTTGGCACCAGCTGTGACGATGGGCACCCCCAGGACTGTGCGGGTAGTGCAGCACTGGGCAGTGTTTCATTCCATTGTACACAGAGGGTCACTGTGAGTTGGAACCGACTCGATGACACCTAACAACAATGAGAGCTATCTTTAAGGTTAAAGGAGGCGGATGATCGAGACTAAGGTTAGCACCAAAATGTGACTGTGGGACTAGCTTCTAAGATGGCCTATGCTCCCCACCTCCTGGTGCTGAGTCCTCTTGAGAGGAGTCCCTCCCACACGGAATAGGGTGTCCCCGAATAACCAACAGGAAGCTTCGGGAGTGACCTCTGCCCCGACATTGTAAAAGGTTCCTGGCATCTGCCTGCCTCTCGGATTCCTTACTCTGGGGGAAGCCACCCACTGTATCGTGAGGGCATTTGTCTTAGTTTCCCAGTGCTGCTGTGACCATGACTGGGTGACCTTAACAAACAGAAATGTATTTTCTCATGGTTTAGGTGACTGGAAGGGCAAATTTAGGGCACCAGATCTAGAGGGAGGCTCTCTCTCCGCTCTGCAGGGAGGGCCTTGTCCCATCTTCTCCTGCCATTCCTCGGAGATCTCCACACGGCATCTGTCTTTCCCCCCGTTTGGGCTCACTCACTTCTGTGCCTGCTCAGCTTTTTTTTTTTTTTTTTTTCTCCAGACGGCATACGAGATGTCGAGCAG